>NC_137111.1:7184984-7379984 GCF_949357685.1 Gobio gobio
ATAATACTTATCTATTCATTGAACACACCTTTAGAAAGTATAAAGCATTAAAACACGTGATAGTTGACCAATTTCAAGGAGTCTGCAAATATTATAATGCATTTTACCCTTTTGGTTAACATTTATGAAGAGATATAATCCATATTGTGTATACAGTTATAATGCATTATTACATAAGGCTTTAAGAGTTACTGATTAATTTTAATTTTTTTTTTAAGTTTGGGGAGAAGCGTGATCCAGTGATCTGGGCGATCATCAATTGAGCTGCTCTGAAGCGCTATCACGTGAGCCTGTAGAAGCTCAACAGGCGGCGTGTTTTCCCGCCGTTAGATCCGCACATTATAACTCAAATGTGTTACACAGGACGATCAGTTCTGACTGGATCTCTTCCCTTATCGTCCCTCCCTAACATTTTCCTCTCGTTTTTATTCGTTGACGAAAATTACAGTAGATTTTCCTCATAGTTTTTGTCATCCAAAACTGTTTTTTTATTTAGATATCGTCTCATTTTCGTCAATGAAATGTTTGTTAACGAAAATGATTCTTCAACGAAATGAACACTGCTCTGTGTTCTCTGTTTCAGATCCAGTTGTGGTGTCCCTATCTTCTGCTGCCACGTGCTGCTCTCACGCTGAAGGCCTTTCTGCTGCTGCAGCCGTGGTCCGATTCATTCACCATGGACATCACTCAAATGTACGTGACGGCTTCATTATTCTGTCACATTCCGTTTCCATTCAAAAGTCATTCACAGCACATTTTCCTCTAGTCTGTTGTGATAACTATGTCTTCACTGAAACCACTGACAAAATCTGACCTTTAGGCACAATGGTTTTACTCCTTAGGTGTTAGAGCAGAGATATGAGAGAAATAAAAAGTCTAGTTTAAAAAAAAAAAATCTGCATTCATAAAAGAAAACGTTTGGTAACACTTTAGTTTAGGGTCCAATTCTCACTATTAACTAGTATCTTATTATTATGCATATTACTAGAATATTAGCTGTTTATTAGTACTTATAAAGCACATATTAATGTCTTATTCTGCATGACCATATTCTACATCCCTAATCCTACCCAATACCTAAACTTTACAACTATCTTACTAACTATTAATAAGCAGTAATTAAGAGTTTTTGGAGCAAAAGTTGTAGTTAAATAGTGAGTTAACCCCTTAACTGTCACCCCATTTTTGAGAATACACATGAAAATGGACTATCCAAACTTAAAGGGCTGTAATTCAAGAATGCTTTGGAATATAGACCTAAGTTTGGTCTTGTTTTAAAGCAGACACTCGGCAGAATGTTGCTGAAGTGAAAGCAATTAAAAATATGTTGAAAAAGTTATGGAAGTTTAAATTTACTGTAAATATTAAATACTGTACTAAATATTTTTTATTTTATATAAAATATATATTTTACTAAAATGTTTTAATCTAAAATTACTATAAAATCACAGCCATATGTCTAGCCAAGTTGTGTTCCAAATTTGAAGTTGATCACAAAAAAATTGAAAATTTTGTTGAGGCGCTATACCAAAAAATAGCCACCGGGTATCATCCACATTCCATTGATTATTTTTTGATGCATTATCCTGTAAATTTTTGTCCAAATGTCACTTTCCATCACAAAACGGTCAACAAATATGGAACCTTGAGACTCAGACCTTTCCGACGATATGTGTTTTGTCAAGATTAGAAAAGATTTTTATTATAAACATGTTGTAATATGAAACATGAAACCGCCCACTAGGGGAGGAGCCAGCTAGAATAATTTAAATGTACCAATTTCCATGGTAACGCAACGTCCAATTTTACAACGTTTTCACAGGATGAATTTTGAGTTCGTAAGCTTTCGAATTATACCTAATTTATGATAATTACTAAAATATATGATACGAAAAAAAGGCGATCAAAAAAAGAGTGCCAGGTTGTCCCGCCAGCGGGACGGTGACAGTTTAGAATTGGACCCTAAACTAAAGTTTGATCCAACTTTTTTTTGTGTAGGGATTTTTTTCACTGAGTACAAGAACCAGTACTTTCTTTTTGGTACTTGCTGATTTTCAACATTTCTGATGGTTTGAAGGTAGCCTGTTGATTTTCATGAAATACAAACCCCATTAATAACATCAAATACGAGACACAATAACTGATCACCAAGGCATTATAAAATCAAAATATATTATTTACCTTTACTCTTACAACCAGGAATCACACCGTTGACCTAATTAGTTTAGTAAACAGTAAAAATGGCATTGAAATCGAGGGTGCACAGCACTGACAGGAATGAGCAAACACTCTCTCCGAGTTTTATACACATAAACATGACCTATCATGTATTAGCTGTTCCCAGTTAAAGCTTAATGTGCTTCCAAGTTGAATACTTTTGAGATGTTGAACGTTTTAATTTCTGCACTCCAGACCTTTCCATCTGGCACACAGTTTTTATAGAGACAAGAACATCTCAGTGAAATGCTGAGCAAAGTGAAAATAAACAAGTTATTGTCAGTGAAGCTTCATCGTCATGTAGATTAAAAACACGTTGCTTGTACATTTACGGATGTGCAGTACATTTACTATTTATAAACCTAAGGCCCAATCCCAAGTCTATTTTCCTTGAAACAGAGTGGCAAATATTCTCTTTGTTAACTGTTTGATTCAGTGCCGGCCACAAGAGTTGGTAACGCAAGAGTTTACAGACGATACGTGATGTAGCGACTGCTTTATGAAGGAATGCCAGGTATTTATTTTAACTGTATTATTAATTTATGTTCACGTTAGTGACGTGACGTCACTTAAATAGCTTGTTTAACAAACAACACACAAGTGATCGATCCCGAGTGACGACATCACTACACGCATTATAGAAGCATGGTAGTCGGGTATGCTGGGAAATTCATCATACCCCTTAGTAGGACTGCACAATATATAGAAATTATCTAAATATTGCAAATGTACATATGGCAATGGCACGCAATATCTGAATGATTTCAATAGGCTACTTCAACATTGTGAAAAGTGTACGTTTTAGGTCGACGCATATTGCAGAGAATAGACTGAGCACACGACAGTTACTTATGTGACTTGCTTGACGTTAAACAGAGTTATTAAATGCAATAACTTGCGAAAAACAACTAATTGGAGTAGGTATGAAACGGTATGGAAATTTAACATCACGATTATAGTGACCCAAATTATCACGGTTATCAATATTATCACGGTTTTGTTCAAACGAGATGAAAGTGTTCAAAAAGAACAGATGCATTCACCTAAAACATTTCAACAAGTTTTATATTTGAAAATCAACAAACAACAAATAACTAAAGCAGCTCTATGCACTTTTTTAAGCTAGATTCTGTGGGATTTCCTTCCTTAATGGCCGTCAGCAATAGCAACGCATAACACATAAATAATAATAATTTGTCGTAAATATAATCTCTAATATTATCTCTGTAAATATATTCTCATGCAATATTCTCATCAGTGTTCAGCAATGATGGATTTAAATCTAGCATATTTTGTGTTAGAGCGCAAACAGTATCCTAGTGAAATAATGCATATCCATATGATTTGAGAGTTTATTTTATTAAATATCAAAATGTGTGCATCATACCTGACACCTAAATGATCACTTAACAGTCAGTTTTATGACTGTCATTCTCTTCAAATGCTATTGAAGTTTGAAACGTGTATAACGTTACCAATGTTGTATGTAACTTTAGAGACGGTCCCTAAATTCGCCTGCGTTATGCCAGTCATATCAGATGCGCTGTGGTTCTGCTGAGTTTTTTTAAACCATTTTCGCTGCTGAAATAGAACAGAAACAGTCATCCACTGTATGAGGAATTAATCTCCTGCGTACATCGCACGTTTATCTCTGCTTTGAGTGTAGATTTCAGCGAGTGAGAGCGGCACGCGCTCTGAACATAACTCCGGCTAATCTGAACGCCTCTGATTATGAGACATTGCATTCATAAACTCAATAGAAACACGTGTGAGTGGTTATAATGTGCAACGCGATTAACAGATGGCTTTTGAGAAGACTATAATAAGTCCAACAGCCAGAGTGGCTAGTGTGCAGCCGAAATAACGTTACACCCGCGAATGGCGGTTGTTAATGTCAAGCCCTGATTATTATCCCTTAAATGTCACCTTAGTCTTGTCTGAATTTGTTTGTTCGCTTCACGTTATTATTTCCCAGACGTAGTTTTGATATTGAGGTCAAAGTCCACTTGCCTTGCGTTCGTAGTTTTGAAGTGTTTCCCTACAGCCACTTTATTCTGTCATGTTCTGCAGACAGGGTGACCATCTTCGATTAAGTTTCCCTCAGGACTTTTGTAAAAGCCAAAATATGACCACACCTCAGATTTGGTCCTTTTAGAAGTCTGAACAATCCCCCGAGTGCTGTCACTGCCTTCTGCCATTTGTTCTCATTCAAAAACAGCGGTGCGCTGCCAGACTGATGCTGACTGGACAAGATTTACAGCGAGTTTTCACAATAGTGATAATCACACGCGGTTTTAATCATAATACAATTTTATACGATATTACTAACCGTCACTAAATTTTATCGTGGTTTATCGTGAAACCGGTAATCGTTTCATCCCTAAATTGGAGTCTCACGCTGTCTGACACACACACACCGAAACGTGCGCACAAGCCGCCACTCTGAAAACGTGTGAACAAAACTGTCAAACACACACACTGTTATGTCAAAATCGCTGTCTTGATGAGTATTCATGTAAACACAGTCGGTTATGCTTTAAGTGAACAATTTCAGTTGGGGAAAAAAACCGAATGTGTGTCAATAGGATCCGTGTATTAGGTCTTAAAGTGACAGCCTGCTAATACAGTAAACCTGCTAATACAGTAAACCTGCTAATACAGTAAACCTGCTAATACAGTAAACCTGCTAATACAGTAAACCTGCTAATACAGTAAACCTGCTGCTGTCTGTCAAACAACAAAAGATAAAGAGAAAATCACTGAAATCACCGGCTGAATAACCTTTGTAGCTTTATTGTGTATCAGTGTATATTTAATTCATGTGAAGACTACCGTTTTTAGTTTATTTTTTTTGTTTTATAGTAAAGATAAATGAAAATAACAAAAATTATCGTCCACCCCTAGTTCAGGTGTCTTTGTTTACCTGGATGTTCTTGATGTTAAGTTTTAGGTTGATATAACTATATATTACCAAGTCAAAGAGTTTTGGTATTTAAATATTGGCATTACATTTTTCGTTTGTTTACATTGATGTTAAAATTATATTGTCAGATCTGTGACATTCGTTTTTGCTGAAACACTGCTGGTCATTTTCAGAAGTTGTAGCGATGCTTTCTTTTCCCAGAAAGAATGTTAAACACATAAATGGTATCATTCTCAGTTTTTAAATCATTTTTTTTATATAATTTAAATAGATTTTACACACTTAAAGCAATATCGTATCGCATATTGAATATCGCATTATTTAACAAGCTATTGCATATGGCATTTTTCTTCAATATCGCACAGCCCTACCCCTTCGTTTGAAGTGTGATCCTGAAAAATCTTCGTTTGAAGGGCTATCTGGCTCTTCCCATTACCCCTACCATTCCAGCCAAAAGAGATGCGAGACACCCCTACCCGTTCATGTGAACGTGCAAAACATCTTTCCTGCAGTTGCAAAAATGGCATATTGATTCTTATTCATTAATTTTATCCACTTGGGTTTTTCCCGTTTTAAATATTAACTCCTACAGGGTTCTTGTGGTCATGGACAACCTGAAAATATCAGGAATTTAAAATATTAAAAATATTGCTCATGTTGAGTGCTTGTGTAGAGTAAATCCTCCCCACAAGCCAATCATTTCAGCAAGCAATTAGGGGTCGTGCTTCATCACATTCTGTTCGGAAAGTTTTTATTTCGCAGTTGACAAATGTGTAAATCTCTCAAAATTACACAAGTGATTATATTCTTGTTTTGAAGAACAAGAAACTTTTTCTTTCGTGATTTCATATTTCATGCTTCAGAGAGTTTAATATAAAATTCACAAAGTTCTCAGACATGCATATAAATGTTTTAAAGGGAAATGTGCTTCTCTATGAATGCCTTCACACAGATATATTGTATGATACTTTTTTCATTATTTTTGAGGCTTTTAGATACAATTCTGTGAATAGATTTTCAGATTCCCAGAGTGAATTCTTGAATTGTGATTTCCTCATCTGGAAAATTATATAAAACCTTTGTCCTTTCTTACTCACCTATATTTAGCTTTTTTGAGAGATTTTATAAAGTTAAAGTCTTGTAATAGCATGTTACAAATGCTGTTTAATGTCTTATTGGAGATATTTACACACTAAGTATAATTGTTTAAATCTATATAACCCTCTACAATGTGAGTAAATCTGTCGCATATGCGACCAAATTTCACACTGTTATTTTTTTTTTATGAAATAGTTGATGTCTTTGAAATTGTACGATTTCACTTGCCTGTGATTGAGTTAGAGGCAAAAAATACGTTTAGCGCACATATAATTTCATTGCCTGCTGAGCTTTACACAATGTCGCTGAGACACTTTCTCTCACATGTTTACACTGTTGGTTACACATGGCACGTAAAGAGAATTGACGCACTGGATCTAAAGGCAGGGCTCAATGGCCAAGAGTTGACAGAACTGTCACTAGCCGCGCCATTACCCATCAAATTGCTCGAATTGAAATTGCGAATCGAAAATACGGCCAATGGAAACGCATCAATTTCACAAAAACTCCCATATATAGCAAAAAAAAAGTTTTTACGCTCGCATGAGGTGGATTTTCAGGCAATTCAAAAAAGGAAATTTTCTCTAAACTGCAATGGAAACATGTTTTTGCATTTACAGGTCGCCTGGCGTACGTAAAAGACAATCATTCTTTAAAGATGACGCCGTATGTCGGACAGAAGACGAGACAGAGCTCTTTATTAAACTCATAAAAGACAATATAATATACTGGATGCTAAACAACAAAGAAATGCCACAAATTATCACTAAGACCTTGAAGCAGAAATGAGGGAGAAACACCCACAAACACCTCATACGTGTCCGCTCCCAAGTATAAGGTGCTTTCCATGCCATTAATGCTTGGGAAACACACCTACGTCTCCTTCCATTAAAAATAAAGGCTAGTTAGGTGACTGGGATATACATAAACCTACCAACAAACGTGGCATAATTTTGGAATGACTTATCGCAAGAAAAAAACTTTTAAAGAAAAGTTTTAGTCACATAACATCGGTTAATGTAAATGCCGTCATTTCGCAATATTTTTTTATTGACATTTAAAAAATATCACAAAAGTTTTGCACAAATCTGTAATGGAAACACGGCTACTGTCCCGATCGGGCCAGTGCTGCATCTTCATGAAAGTTTATCAATTGCACATATTTTTAAGCCTTGCCAATTTAAACATTCAAGCGCAAGAAGACGCGAAAAAGAACTCTGTTCGGTACTCAGCCGCTGTATATATTTTGTGTGCACACATTTGAAACACACACCAGAAAGCTGCGTCTTAAGCCCAATTCACACTGCACAGACAAACACCAACAAACAAGTTGGCCATTGGATTTAGAATTTATGAAAAATAACTGTTAAGTTCACACTGACCCAATTGTAGGGCTGGGTATTGTTCAAAATCTTTTGATCCGATGCCAATTTCGATAACTCACAGGGTTTTCCTGCATTTAAATTTTTTTGGCTGCCGCCAAAACTAATTTTGTCCCGCCAAAGCCTAATTTGATGAGTAATTGATTCATGAGTGATGTAGAATAGATGACTCCTGCGCTTGTGACAGGGCGCATATAACAGAGAGAACGATCAGAGAGCTCCGATCCCCCACGGGCACTCTCTGGGTCGTCAAAATAATCACTGTGTTAGCTCTCTCATATTTCATATATTAATCCAAATCAAAAGGTCGGAAGACCGAATCCATGTTCACGTGGCACATTCGGACAATTTTTTCCTAGAATTACCGCTGGGTTTGAATTGCGCTCAAAAAACGTTGACTCTTCTCTGACCAGCTGACATTAAGCATACTTTCAATAATCGGGAAACAAATCATATCCAGTTATGAAGTGTTTTCTGTGTGTTGACATCTTTTGTAATGTTCTAACAGACGGGATTCGCACACAACGCGCCTGCTTATGTCAGATTCGCCACCTAATGACTCATTTGAACCGAATCATTTTAACGACTGGTTAAAAGAACGGATCTGTCCAACACTGAACTCACGAATCAGTTTAATAATTTACTCAGAACACATCTGAAATGAGAACACAAGTGTGCTTACCGCATTTAGCAAGAGTGAGATACTGGATAGTAAGAATTATTTTTAATTATCCACAGTATTTCAGCTCGTTTCTGTTTACAATGTGTAGTAAAATAAATCATTTAGACTGGAGTGAAGTGAAACCAGAACAAAGTTGTTGTTAGCTAGCTGATAATTTTATTAAATTGTATATGGCAGAAAATTAGGCTATTTGTTAAGTTTTAATGCTACTTTTTAATATTGAAATGATTATATACCCAAAAAATTATCTGTAAATAGTGTAAAAAATTAGGAACAAAAGAAACAAACATCGGAGATCATACAATATAAGATATCAAAATAAGATGATCAAAATGACTAGCATTTTTTTTTTTTATTGTTAGTATTGCGCTCGCAGATCACGTGGGTAGGGTGTGTGTGTGTGTGTGTGTGTGTGTGTGTGTGTGTGTGTGTGTGTGTGTGTGTGTGTGTGTGTGTGTGTGTGTGTGTGTGTGTGTGTGTGTGTGTGTGTGTGTGTGTGTGTGTGTGTGTGTGTGTGTGTGTGTGTGTGTGTGTGTGTGTGTGTGTGTGTGTGTGTGTGTGTGTGTGTGTGTGTGTGTGTGTGTGTGTGTGTGTGTGTGTGTGTGTGTGTGTGTGTGTGTGTGTGTGTGTGTGTGTGTGTGTGTGTGTGTGTGTGTTTTTTGACCCAGGAAAAACCCTGACCTCAGTTTCGATACCAGTTCCTAACGATACTTTTTCTGATACCATATGTTTTAAAATCCATTTCAACATCAACAAAAATACATTAAACACAAAACTTTTATTTTTCACCTTAATTAAAACAAATTCTGGTAACACTTCTCACTCAGGGTAACAATATTAATAAAACTGGTTGTGCTTTTTGGATGGGGGTGCTAAAAAAGGTGATCTTTCTTACCTGCTACCAGGGTTTGACCAGGGTCACTGGCCACAATTTTGCCATTTGGAAATTACATTTTATGTGATCAAAGTTGACTTTGACATGCTTAAATTACTTGATTTTGAGTCATTTTACTTGATTTATAAGATTTAAAACCCTTTTAAACTTTCAAATGCAGTGACCACCCAAATCAAGACTTCATTGTTTATCAGCTGGTTGGCTGGGCAATATGGGCATAGGCTAATATGAGAAATTTAATATGATATGAGTTATTTTTGTTAGGCTATATAAAAGAACAAATTAGCAAATGTTTTTTAACAATAGTACATTTAAAAAAATCTTTTGTCAGGCTTATTTAATATGTATACATTTATTTAACATCTGTAGTTGATTAACATTAATGACAGACAGGTATTTAATCGGGCTGCTGAATACATGGACGTAATATTCTGACACATATCCAGTTATTACCCACCCGTTTACGTACACTTAAGCCATAACCGACTGTGTTTATGCGAGATACTCCACACGATGAACATTTTGTGATCTGTGTGCGTGTGTATTTGACTATTAAGGCGCATGGAGAACTGATCGCGCGTGCGACAGAGAGAGCGCTTCTGTTGTGTGTCATTCAGCGCGATTCCGCCTATCCCGCCTTCACTAACTGCAAGTTAATCGATAAAGAATTGTAATTTTGTGATACGACGGTCTTGGCATTTAATTTGGCTGTAGGCTGAAATTATATTCAACCCGCCAAAGTGGCTAGTGAGAGTGGCTGCTTTACCCGCCACAGCTGAAATCTACCGGGTGTTAATGTCAAGCCCTGCCTGCTACAATCCCAGAAATGCCAGATGATGTTGGCGGGGGCGGGTTTGACTGCGATGAGGTGAAAGGCTCCTCTGGTCCCATCTTTTTACAGTCGAATACCGTGCAACTTTCTGCCTTAATATTGATACCGACCGTGCATGGTCAAATGCTTCATTAAATTGGTGGTATTGCCGCCTTTGGTTGTAATACTCTTATCGCATATGTTGCACTTTGCTGACTCGGCATCCACTTTTATAAACTGTAGCCACACTTTAGACCTCTTTGGAATTGTAAAACGACGCGGTAGAACACATGAGAAAAAACAACTACACTTGTGTTGTGTGACTGTGAGTATCTTCGAAAAAAACCCTCACGGGGCCACGGGGTGGTGGACAGCCAATCATCGGTGCTTTAGGTCCTTACATGCAAGTATGCTACAGGCTCACACAGACACAACCGCTTTGCTTTTGGAACCGAAATTTGGCACCGAAAGATCAATCATTTTTCGATACTCATAGTATCAGAGTTTTTCGTTCGATACCATAAAAGTATCGCCGTTCGGTGCCCAGCCCTACCCAATTGACACAGAAAAACGCTGATTGAACATGTTCAGTTGGGGGAAAACGATCCCGACCAATGGCAAAAGACGCCAACAGGGGTAACACACTGATCCGACAAACCCAACAAACGTGTTTGTTGGCATTTGTCTGTGCGGTGTGAAATTGCCTTTAGAGCACGCGAAAACTGATAGTCCATAGTCGGTTATAGTGAACATAAACAGTCGAGAAAGACAACGCATGTGCAACAGTGTATTGGATCCGTGCGTTATGTCTTAAAGTGACATCAGGCTAATATTCCTGCGGCTGTCAAAAGACTCACTGCAAAACAATTGCTCACTGCTCTTGATTAAATAACTTTAATATGGATTCATCTATATTTCATTTATACAGTAAAGACTATGCAGTGTCGTTTTACATTGTATACTTGGGTCGTGGTGAACTAACCCTATAAATAATGTCATTTGCATTGTTCTTGCATTCCATGTAAAAATCTGGCAAGTAAATAAATAAAAAAATACTAGTGTGGCTGTAGAGGGTTGCTATTCTTAAACGATTTGAAGTTTAATGAAGGCTTCAAAGGGTCTTAGAAAAGTCATAGAAATCTATTGATTAATCAATATGGGTGATAACCCTGTTTGGACAGTTTTGTCTGTTTTAATCTATTCGTATCGAATTTGGTGAGAACAGGCCTTTTTACAAATGAACAGCAACTTGATTCCAGACAAAAGATGAACCCTTTGAACTCTGCTGACTTGTATTGTGTGCTTCCATCCTTAGAGACTACGTAGAAAAAGATGAAATCAAGGGACTGATCCAGGAACAGCTCAACTCTCTTTCTAAGTATGTTCACACCCAGAAAAGAGCGCAGCACTGTTTTTCTATAATTATTCTGTAATTCAAGTATGGCCATATTTTGCCTTCAAAGAAGTACCTATAAATAAAAGCAGGGACACAATTATCCTCAAATAGCTCGCACTGTTTTTTGTGAAGAGCTTTTTAAAAGCGCATGACGCCCTCTCTCACATGATGCTTTCATTCTGGGTCATGTCTAACTAGTTTTTTTGTCTCACTCAGTGACATCAAAAGCGTTCTCCAGGATCCCAAACTGAACTTGCTGCAACGCTGCCTCCTTGTGTCTCGGTAAGTGTCAGTTCAGCAGTTTAATTCATTCTAGTTCAGCTTTAAACCTTACTGTATTTGTAAAGATCTTCTAATTATACAAATGTAGTGCCCCAAGCACCTTCACCTTTTGTTGTTGATGTTTTTGCCTTGGAGTTCCTCTCATTATTATTAATATTTTATCAGGCTGTTTGGGGATGAATCAGACCTTCAGTTCTGGACGGTGGCTTCTCATTACATCCAGTCCTTTTCCCAGAGCTGCCATCCCAGCGGACCTGCCCCAGAAGGCCAAACCGCAGCAGAGGGCCCCCAGAGCACCCCTGGCAGCCACCTGGACATCTGTCATGACACCCTATGTGAAAGCTCCTTCTTCCAGGTATGAGCTGCTGACATGTACTGAACAATACATGGATATGGAAATTATGGACAGCCTAAGAACCAAAAATGCTTTGAGTCCTTGTAGCAATAATTAAAAAAATCATAGTGATTGTGAGCGAACACCGGTTTCCCTCAGATTTTGGGCTTTTGTCACCGTTTCCAACTGTAGCCAAGTGGAAAATCAGTGGTGGAATAGTATGATGTGTGTGTGTGTGTGTGTGTGTGTGTGTGTGTGTGTGGCGTGGACGTCATTTTCCCTACATTGTTATTGTTTTTGTTATTTTTGGGGGGGGTGTTATGGCTGTTTGATAAAATATGCATATAAAGTGCATCCGGAAAGTATTCACAGCGCTTCACTCTTAACACATTTTGTTATGTTACAGCCTTATTCCAAAATCGATTAAATTCATTATGTTTTTCCTCAATTCTACAAACAATACCCCATGATGACAACATGAAAGAAGTTTGTTTTAAATATTTGCAAATGTGTTAAAAAATAAAAAACAAAAAAAGTGTACATAAGTATTCACAGCCTTTGCCATGACACTCAAAATTGAGCTCAAGTGCTCCTGTTTCCACTGATCATCCTTGAGATGTTTTTACAACTTGATTGGAGTCCACCTGTGGTAAATTCAGTTGATTGGACATGATTTGGAAAGGCACACACCTGTCTATATAAGGTCCTACAAATAACAGTGCCTGTCAGAGCACAAACCAAGCCATGAAGTCCAAGGAATTGTTTGTAGACCTCTGAGACAGGATTTTATCGAGGCAGAGATCTGGGGAAGGGTACAGAAACATTTCTGCAGCATTGAAGGTCCCAATGAGCACAGTGGCCTCCATCATCTGTAAATGGAAGAAGTTTGGACCATCAGGACTCTTCCTAGAGCTGGCCGCCCGGCCAAACTGAGCAATCGGGGGAGAAGGACCTTAGTCAGGGAGGTGACCAAGAACCTGATGGTCTCTCTGACAAAGCTCCAGCGTTTCTCTGTGGAGAGAGGAGAACCTTCCAGAAGAACAACCATCTCTGCAGCTCTCCACCAATCGGTCCTGTATGGTAGAGTGGTCAGAGGGAAGCCACTCCTCAGTAAAAGGTAAATGACAGGCCGCCTGGAGTTTGCCAAAAGGCACCTGAAGGACTCTCAGCCCACGAGAAACTAAATTCTCTGATCTGAGGAAACAAAGATTGAACTCTTTGGCCTGAATGGCAAGCGTCATGTCTGGAGGAAACCAGCCAATGCTCATCACCTGGCCAATACCATCCCTACAGTGAAGCATGGTGGTGGCAGCATCATGCTGTGGGGATGGTTTTCAGCGGCAGGAACTGGGAGACTAGTCAGGATCGAGGGAAAGATGAATGCAGTTTGATGAAAACCTGCTCCAGAGCGCTCTGGACCTCAGACTGGGGCGAAGGTTCCTCTTCCAACAGGACAACAACCCTAAGCACACAGCCAAGATAACAAAGAAGTGGCTACAGGACAACTCTGTGAATGTTCTTGAATGGCCCAGCCAGAGCCCAGACTTCAACCCGATTGAACATCTTTGGAGAGACCTAAAAATAGCTGTGCACTGACGCTCCCCATCCAACCTGATGGAGCTTGAGAGGTCCTGCAAAGGAGAATGGGAGAACCTGCCCAAGAATAGGTGTGCCAAGCTTGTAGCATCATACTCAAAAAGACTTGAGGCTGTAATTGGTGCCAAAGGTGCTTCAACAACGTTTTGAGCAAAGGCTGTGAATACTTGTGTACAGTATGTGATTTTTTTTTCTTTCTTAAATAAATGTGCAAATATTTCAAACTTCTTTCACGTTGTCAATATGGGGTATTGTTTGTAGAATTATGAAAAAAAATAATGAATTGAATCTTTTGGAATAAGGCTGTGTTGTGAACTTCTGTTGTTTCTTGAAGTAGAGACCAGGAGACGTCAGGATCAAACAGAAGTGATTAATGAGAACTCTGTGCTGCAGGTCGTCCGAAAACAGTCTGATTTAACAGTACAAAATAATGCAATTTATCTACATTTCAGGGGGAGGGGTTATACAGCAGAGGAGGAGACACTCTGAACAATACAATGCAAATGTTGTATAGGTAAAAAGGACACACCCTTACTATGAAATCCCTACCAGTCCCATTGAATCAGCATAACTATTCGCATGCTGATACTGGCCAGGAACTCCAATTCCAAGAGCCATCCCAGAGCCATTAAAGACAAAAGGGGCAACGTCTGGGCTCCAAAAGGTGGGATCTCAGTGATCTGACTCATTTAAAACACAATAGAGAAAAACAGGTCTGGCAGGAAAGGAGACCCTTGCTAGAAATCCCTCTGAAATCCTCTGAAACCCTCTGAAATCAGTAAAACAGGTCTGGAAGATTTGCATAGCAGACTAATTCATCTGATATCATAATTTTTACCTAAAATGCTAAATGCAATGTACTTTCTAAAATTTGTAATCCCAAAGCTGTAACATAACAAAATGTGGGGAAAATTAAGCGCTGTGAATACTTTCCGGATGCACTGTATGTATGGTTATTATAATTGCTCATACTTAGTATTAGGGATTTGAACAAACCCCTATTTCAAAGTATTAGCTTTGGTGTGTAACTCGTCCAACACTGTTTATGTTACGGGCATGATTGATGCGTCCAATTGTGCCAAACAATAATTGATTTGTTTCTAGTGTACAATATAGATTCCTGATTGATCATTAATTTTTAAAATCTACACACTTCTTGATCACTAATAAAAAAAATTACTTGGTTTTCCTCCCATGTCAATCATATGCACGCAGTTACACATATTGTAAAATAAATTTAGTGTTTTAAATTAATAATAATCTCTTGTATAAACAAAATGTGTAAAATTATTTATATATATATATATATATATATATATATATATATATATATATATATATATATATATATATATATATATATATATATATATATATACACATACATACATACACACATACATACATACATACATACATACATACATACATACATACATACATACATACATACATACATACACACACAATAAGCACATTAGACAAATTCTATATTAACTTTACCAAACGAAAAACAGAATATTATTTGCCATTGCCTTCTCATGAATTTGTCAGATTCTGCCCTATAATTATGTGAACAAAAATAAAGGCTTTAATGACATTCTCAGTATTTTTTAAACGTTTTAGAGTTTAATTCAATATAATACAAAAGATAATACATCTGAGATAGCAATAAATGCATTTTATTCAAATAATGCTATGATTATTCAAAATATTTCACAGGATTTCGAGATCAATTGATAACATTTTCACAGATGAACAGAACAGAACACCAATTTTTTCCCCCAATACCACAGCTGTTGCGACACTCATTGACGCCCCTCGCCTATTCTTAGAAACGACCCAGGTGGACTTCCAGGCAAAAAAAAAAATGTGCATGTCCATGTGCATCGAAGAAGAGAACAGAGCTATACTAACTAAGAATAACAGAAGCCTTATTTACACTGTCAGTCCAAATCTGATTTTTGTGCATATCTGATTGGAATCCGATCATATTTAGCAAGTGTGAATGGCAAATTATCACATGAAATGTGATTTTTATAAATCCATTTCAAGCTGCATTCATATGTGTTTTGAAAGCCTAATCAAATCAAATTTCTGGGAATCTTTTTCAGTCCGACTGCTCTGCGGATTTCAGCTTTTCTGCCTATATGTCACTTTCTCATGCCATGTAAAATGTAAACACATCAGATATCGATGCAGAAACTAGGCGACGTTGTGTTGTTGTCAATGTGCAGGTCACACAGAAAATGAAAATAGAATGGAGACATCTCTGTGGTCCAGTGGTGAGGTTTCTTCACTGCACGGCGCATTACATTGCAAATGTTGTTTTTGCAGTGTCATTGCATTGGAAACCAAAGCAGAGCCACAGGACACACAAATCACATCTGAACAGTTGTGATACAGTGTAGACATTTATATCAGATTTGGACTGACAGTCTGAACAAGGATATAGAGACACTTTGGACAAGCAACAACCCAAAACGCCCTACCATTGTGCCAGGATGAGAAAGCACCACTCACATCTACTTCATTTCTACAATTTACTGAATGGCATCAATGGAGCATTAGTAATTAGACTGGGATTAGAAGCTAGTGAGTTTATGACACAATGATTCTTGAGAGGTCTTCAGTGAGAGAGAGACTCTCTGAATATTAACACATCAATATTCAGCAGGACTTCAGGGGTTTAATTATAATAGCCAGCTATTCTTCCTAAATGGAGAGAGGCTGTCATGTTATTTGAGTTATTTGTCATTTGTGCAGTTTACACCTAAAATTAAAAACACTTCGTTATACAGAACTCACTTGCTTTATTGTGAGAAAAAGCGCGTAATTGCTGCACCATTATCAACAGTAAAACAATTACGTTTTTGTCGCTTGTGAGTGCAAAACTTAATGCCCTTTACTCCAGTATCAGAGTTGTTGTGTGTGATCGCCAGGGCGTTGCTATGCTGTCAATAAGGCCTGCCATGTTGTTATTGATGCACTGAGACTTCTGTGTAGTTCATACGGTGTTGATATCTGGGTGTTCTGGACGTTTACTATGAGGTTACTTACTGCTCCAGGTCACATCTGTCGTATATTCTACTCAACTTTGTCACATAGACAATGGTCGTTGCCGTCCATAGTGCCATAGATTACCAACTCTCATTAATAATCAGACTTTTGATCACTTTATGGCTGCAAACATGGGCCCGTTTTTGCAGCTTTGTTTCAGCTTTGTTTCACGAAAGTAGCTCACTCCGCTAAACGTTTACTCTTTGAATTCTTTCAAGTCGACACCATTATGACTAAAAGTTTGCTAAGAAGTATTTCCTACTAAAGCAAGGCGGTATTTGACTCTGGTAAGCGTATCCATAGCAGACTGGTGGGAGTGGCCTTAGACGGCGACACACCCAGTGCATTATTGGAGTTGAACTTTTCCTACCTATTTGGCAAAATGGAAGACAACAGTCATATTTGTCAGCAAAACACATCATCCGGTGGACTTTTGATAGCCTCAGGGCGTTCATGAAAACTACAGATTATACTTCCGCATGTTTGTATTAATGTTGACAAAGCTGTTATTGTAATGGTATGCTAATCACTGAAATAAACTAAACAAACATTTTGTACCAGGTCTATTCTTTAAACAGCATTATGGTGAAAATGAAAGACTATGGAAGACAGCTTTCTTACATGTGCGTGGCACTGTTTTGCTTTGGAGGATGGGCGGAACTGACAGAACGGCAGTTTCTTTCACTTTTCCCCCTCCGTTTGGCCTTAAACACTATGTTTGTGTTCATCCAGTTGGAAATGCTGACTACAAACAGAAGTTTTTCCAGATTTGTACAATTTGTGCAGCCTTTAGCTGCTGCCTAAAACGCTTTGAATCCTTCACTGAAACCGAAAGTAGCTCACTCCGCTAAACGTTTACTCTTTGAATTCTTTCAAGTCGACACCATTATGACTAAAAGTTTGCTAAGGAGTATTTCTTCCTAAAGCAAGGCAGTATTTGACTCTGGTAAGCGTATCCATAGCAGACTGGTGGGAGTTGCCTTGGACGGCAACACACCCAGTGCATTATGGGAGTTGACGCTTTCCTACCTATTTGGCAAAAGGGAAGACAACAGTCTTTTTTCTCCGTTTTTTCTCTAGTCAGGTAGCACAGATTTCAAGTTCACGTTTTCCCCCCGCCTTTCTACTGTGCAGGTATTATTGAAAACCCATTTTGCCAGCCGTGAAGGACCCATTTATAAGAAAAATTTTTTAATTTTGATAGCAGCAGGACAAGTTTTGTCCTGAGGTGTAAAGCTCTCAACTACAAAATTGAGAAATTACCTTCCATATTATTACAGATGTGAACAGCACAGAATGCAATGAGACTTATCCGCAGGGCTCGATTCGCAAAGTTTGTTTTTCCAATGTGAGTTTTTTGAGAAAAGCTGTCCGTCTGATAATGTTATGCTTCTCACAAGCATGTATTTCAAATTTCATCATCTGCTGATTTCCAAAATATTGCGAGATAAACCTGGCTACAAGGCTTTCAAAGTGGCTTTGTAAAATCACACTGCATATTTGAGCTGTTTGTGTGACGGAAAAACAGCAGAATGGAGCTGTACGAGTCGGTGTCATTTGAAGTGTTAATTGATCATTCAAATTCATCTCTACCAGTATAAGGAAAAATATGACTGTCCCCTGAGGGATCAATAAGGTACATCTACGTTTAGAAACCTTCTCTTCACAGTGGAACAAGAGTTTCAAATAATCTCAGTCCTTTTATCTCTAAATGTGGATCAGATCAAAACATAATTTTTGTTAATTCTTTTGTTAAATATAAGTTTGATGTTGATATCCATTTGCAAGCAGCAGAAAGCCACCTTCATGCCACACACACACACACACAGTAGCAAAAGAGTTCTTCACTCTGCTGCATATAGTAGTACCAAAATAATAAAAATGTGCACATTTGTGATGACGTGAGATCAATGCAAATCCACTGGGGTTTGATAGTCAAGTGAGTGTGAAAGCAGACCAACACTACACAGGGGGCATCGGGAACAAATGCACTCGCATTCGGATGTGCCCGGTGTGAAAGCCCCCAAATGGCATGAAGGTCAAAGGCCAGTTGGAGTGTCAGACCAATTGACTGTATTGCTATTCAAAGTGTGGTGTGTGTCTCCCCCGCAGTGTTAGCCAGGGTCGATATTGTCCCCACCACTTTTTTAGAGCATCTCACTGCAGGGATGTACCTAATGCAAATGAAACATCCAGTTTGTTTGTTTATTCTGACAGTGGGATATTTTGTTTTTGAAATCATGTTGAGTATTTGTTGCTATTGTCATCAGTGGCGGAACATTCTCTTGTGGCTCGTGCTCTTCACACACAGACGAGCGCTTCTATCTATCACATAAACACTGTTGCAGAGACTCTCTGTTGTTTTCTGTGAAATCACAAGACAAAAAGCACACAATGTGTCCCTGCTCTTGATATATGATCACGCTGCAGAAAACCATACAAGGGTGGATTAGGACCCAGAACCTCTGACAAGCTTAACAAAAAATATCTGCCACCAGATCATCAGGGAGTATTGACAGCGAATCTATGCATTTATGCATTGACGTGAAGAATTTCGGGACTAACAATGCATTTTATTATAGTAGATGCAAGAATGTCACTTGAACATTAATATGTAAGCTTGTTTCTGCCACAGAATAAAAAATTAAAAAGGTAAGTGCGAATTTTATCGAGTTTATATCCTGCAATTCTGACTTTATAACATGCAATTGCGTGTTTATATCTCACAATTCTGAGGGAAAAGTCACAATTGTGAGATGTAAACTCACATTTGTGAGATAAAAAGTCACAATTATCTTTTGAAATTTTTATTCTGTGGCAGATACAAGCTTCCATACATTAAACACGAAGTCTATGTCGATACATAAAACATAAAACTTACATAAAACTTAAAAATATAAATTTTCAACTAAATATTCAAATACATTTTCAACTATATTACTGATCCTCCCGCATTGTCACTGTATTATAATTGAAATGAGCTGGATGACATCACCGTTTTCTCTAGGGTGGCCATACGTCCGGATTTTGGCCGGACAGTCCGGATTTTAAGCCCCCTGTCCGGTTCAGTCTCAAGCCAGACACTCATGTGTCCTCATTTTTGGAGTTGCGCTGAAAAGTTGCTAAAAACCCCCGCTCTAGAATCTTTATTGGGAAGCAGCAGCACAGCGTCTAATGCGGTAAGATCTCTGGTCAGACAAATGATTGGCTGAAAGCGGTGTCAAATAAATATCTGATATATCATTGGTTAAAAACATAAACAAGCCTCCACTATGTGATGGCTACGTCATATCATAACGTTAACATGCTGAAACGTCAGACCTCTTTTAATCCGGAATGGACAAAAGAGCACGAATTTATATCAAAAGGCAGTAGAGACGCGTTTCATGGATTTGGCACTGTGCCAGATTATTTGTTTATTTATGTATTTCTTTTATTTCCATAAGTCTAGAAATGTTATGTTTTCAGGCAAGGCAGGTTCATCTCAGTGTGGTCAGTTTTTGAAACAAACATCACATTGTCTTGAATAAATACAAATTCTGTGAACAAACACTTTTTTTGCCTCTTAGGTCTAATTCAAGATATATCGTAGATCAAATGGTCTGCCATGAATAGAGTAGCTATTGCAGAATCACTGTATCACGATTCCATCGATATGATGGACGAAATTGTATAGTAGTTGCGAGTACACCAGAGGCCTATGCAATTATTCTTGCCTCACTAAATGCCGCAAAGTGTCCTCCTTTTTGGTGTTATGGAAATAGCCACCCTAGTTTTCTCCAGAGCCGCTGTAAAGCCGAATCAATTTCTGTTGCATTATGTTCCTGTTATCACTGTAAAGCTGCTTTGAAACAATCGGCATTGTAAAAAGTGCTATATAAAAAAAGGTGACTTGACTTGAAATTGTTTTCTGGACATTGTATTGTTTTTTTTTTTCTGCAATTATTATTGTACATATTTGATATAGCATTGTATTAGCAACTCACACACACTCCTGTCCCACCCACTTTTTAAAACAAAGTTACACCACTGGTTACAGTAATAATATTACAACCCCAAATCAGAAAAAGTTGGGACAGTATGGAAAACGAAGTGATTTCTAAATTTACTTTGACTTGTATTTCATTGCAGACAATATGAGCACAAAATATTTCATGTTTTGTCTGGTCAACTTCATGTCATTTGTAAATATGCTTCCTTTCCTGTCATTCAGACCTGCAACACATTTCAAAAAAAGTTGGGACAGTAAAGCATTTACCACATTGTAATGTTTCCATTCCTTTTCACAACACTTAACATTTACATTTAGTCATTTAGCAGACGCTTTTATCCAAAGCGACTTACAAATGAGGGAAATAGAAGCAGCTAGAGCAGTCTAAGGGCAACAATATCAACAATATGCAAGTGCTGTAACAATTCTCAGTTAATCTAGCACAGAACAGATTTTTTTTATTTTTTATAAATAAATTAGACAGACAGACAATGAATAGAATGATAAGTGCTATTCTCGATCGGTCAGGTGTTGCTGGAAAAGATATGTCTTTAGACGTTTTTTGAAAATGGCTACAGACTCGGCCGCACGAATTGAGATAGGCAGGTCATTCCACCAGGTGGGAACGGTCCAGGAAAAGGTCCAGGAAAAGGTCAGTGACAGCGATTTCATGCCTCTCTGGTATGGCACCACGAGGCGTCGTTCACTGGCAGAACGCAAGTTCCTGGAGGGTGTGTAAGTCTGAACGAGCGAGTTTAGGTATGTTGGTGCAGAGCTAGTGGATGTTTTGAAGGCGAGCACCAGTGCCTTGAATTTAATGCGAGCGGCTATTGGTAGCCAGTGCAGACTGATGAGGAGAGGCGTGACGTGTGCTCTCTTCGGCTCACTAAAGACCAACCTCTCCGCTGCATTCTGGATCAGTTGCAAGGGTTTGATAGTGCATGCCGGAAGGCCGGCTAGAAGAGCATTACAGTAGTCCAGTCTGGAGAGAACAAGAGCTTGTACCAGTAGTTGTGTGGCATGATCAGATAGGAAGGGTCTAATCTTCCTAATGTTGAATAGTGCAAATCTGCAGGACTGGGTTGTTGCAGTAATGTGGTCAGTGAATTTTAGCTGATCATCAATCACAACCCCAAGGTTCCTGGCTGTCCTGGACGGAGTTATGGTTGATGATCCTAGCTGAATGGAGAGATTGTGATGCAGTGCTGGTTTGGCTGAGACCACAAGCAGTTCTGTCTTTGCAAGGTTGAGTTGCAGGTGATGTTCCTTCATCCATGCTGAAATGTCTGTTAGGCAGGCAGCGATACGAACACCAACCGATGGATCATCAGGTTGAAATGAGAAGTAGAGTTGAGTGTCGTCGGCATAGCAGTGATAGGAAAAGCCATGCTTCTGAATGACCGATCCCAATGATGACATGTAGATGGAGAAGAGAAGTGGTCCAAGCACTGAGCCCTGGGGAACACCAGTGGCTAGATGATGTGACTTAGACACTTCACCACTCCATGACACCCTGAATGACCTACCTGAGAGGTAAGACTTGAACCACTGGAGAGCGGTTCCTGAGATGCCAATCTTCATGAGAGTTGACAGGAGGATCTGGTGGTTAACTGTGTCAAAAGCAGCAGACAAATCCAGTAAGATAAGTACTGTGGATTTGGAGGCTGCTCTTGCTTGTCTCAGTGCCTCCGTAACTGAGAGCAGGGCAGTCTCAGTTGAGTGGCCGCTTTTGAAACCGGATTGGTTGATGTCCAGGAGATTGGCTAAAACAGCACTGGTTTTAATTCAAATACAATTATCTTAGCCAGTAAAATTATAAACCCAAAAATAACTACAGAATCGAAATGTATCCACTTGATAGAGTGTAATACACTGAGCAAATCCAGCAAACTGAGTAATTCGAAAAAAACACTTACACACGGCTTCAATGCGTTCCTTCACTCTTTGCGCGCTTCTCCTGCTAAACTTAAAAGACGTTTAGGGACTGAAGACACCAAGTGATGAAGTGTTTCAGGTGTAATTTTGTCCCATTCTTCCTGCAAACAAGTCTTAATGTGGGCAAAAATACGGGGTCTTCGTTGTCGCATTTTGCGCTTCAAAATGCGCCACACATTCTCTATTGGAGACAGGTCGGGACTGCAGGCAGGCCAGTCAAGTACCCGTACCCTCTTCCTCCGCAGCCAGGACTTTGTAATGTGTGCAGAATGTGGTTTTGCATTGTCTTGTTGAAATATGCATGGACGTCCCTGGAAAAGATGTCTTCTTGAAGGCAGCATATTATGCTCCAAAATCTCTATGTACTTTTCAGCATTAATGGTGCCTTCACAGAAGTGCAAGTTACCTTTGCCAAGGGCACTGACACAACCCCATACCATGACAGACCCTGGCTTTTGGACTTGTTGCTGGTAACAGTCTGGATGATCCTTTTCTTCTTTGGTCCGGAGCACACGGTGTCCTTTCCTCCCAAAAAATACCTGAAATACTGATTCATCTGACCACAGTACACGTTTCCACTGTGTGATGGTCCATCCCAGATGCCTCCGAGCCCAGAGAAGTCGACGGCGCTGTTAACATAGGGCTTCCTTTTGGCACAGTACAGTTTTAACTGGCATTTGTGGATGTAAACTACGTATTGTGGTACTTGACAAAGGTTTGCCAAAGTAGTCCTGAGCCCATGAGGTGATATCGCTTATAGATGAATGACGATTCTTGATGCAGTGCCGCCTGAGGGATCGGAGATCACGGTTGTTCAGCTTAGGCTTGCGCCCTTTTCCTTTACGCACTGAAATTCCTCCAGATTCCTTGAATCTTTTAATTATGTTATGCACTGTTGAATGTGAAATATCCAAATCTCTTCCTATCTTTCTTTGAGGAACATTGTTTTTAAACATTTCAATAATTTTCTCACGTATTTGTTGGCAAACTGGCGATCCTCGGCCCATCTTTGCTCCTAAAAGATTAGACCTTTCTTGGATGCTTCTTTTGTACCAAATCATAATTACAATCACCTGTTGACATCACCTGTTTCAAATCACATCATTATTTAACCTTTTTACCTCATTAATAGCCCTAAATTGCTCCTGTCCCAACTTTTTTTGAAATGTGTTGCAGGTCTGAATGACAGGAAAGGATGCATATTTACAAATGACATGAAGTTGACCAGACAAAACATGAAATAGTTTGTGTTCATACTGTCTGCAATGAAATACAAGTCAAAGTAAATTTAGAAATCACTTCTCTTTTTTTTTTATTTGCGTTTTCCATACTGTCCCAACTTTTTCTGATTTGGGGTTGTACTTTCCCCAGTAATGAGAATTTCTAACAGAATTTGTATTTCTCCCAGAACATTCATCTACAGAACACAAAATGACTTCACATTTTCTTTCTCTCATTTAGAGGTTTCAGCTGGAGCGAGTTCATCTACAAGAAGTGAAAAGGTCCAGCTATGAACACACAAAAAAGTGTGCTGACCAGCTGCTGCTGCTGGGACAGGTAAGAAACCACACACTTCTGATGGAGTTTACATTACATTAGTATTAACAAAAAACTGTCACTGTAGGGTCAATTTTAATATACATTATATATTAGGGATGCCACAATTCTCAATATAATATTGAACCATTCGGTACGGCATTCACGGTTCAATACACGCTTGTGAACTGCATTATTTTCTACATATTCTATCATTTGCCTCCATCCCAATATACTGAACAACGCGACATACATTCACATCACACGTTAGTGGTAGAGTTATACTAACGGAACACTATAGTTATTCACAATCACCAAAGTTCATTATTTGCAAGCGTTTTAAAGCCTTGCTGGTTAAACATTTCCTTCATGTGCTTATGCACATGCACTTTTCCGAGCGCACGCACTAAACGCCTGTCAAACACGTGATTACTGGACTAAGTAGTCGTCTTACTGCGCTAATACTGTCAAATACACACAAGGTTAACATAAACACAGTCGGTTATGTCTAAAGTGAAAGTAAAATCAGTTCACCCAGTAAAAGGGACAGTTCACCTCTAAAATTATGTCATTATTTACTCACTCTAATGTTGTTCCAAACCTGTATTCATTTCTTCTGTTGAACACAGACAGTTGATGGTAGCCATTGACATCCATATTATTATTTCCTACAATGGCAGAGCTGCCAACTCTCACGCATTGGCCGTGAGACACACGCATTTGATTGGTTTCACATGCCCCCCCGCCCCCCCCCCAAATATTTTTATGAAAGTGACCATTATGGGGTAATCAAGTATTCTCATATGCTTTTGTTTTTATTTAAATTTTTAGTTTAGTGAATTTAAAAACAAAATTATTAATTTAGTTTTTGGCCACCGTATAAACCCACTTTTTGCACAATGTATTGCATAGCCTACATTACATTCACTGTATTTCAACATCATCATTGCTTTTAGGACATCAGTGGGCAGGATGTGAAATAAAATGATTATTAAAATAAGTACAGATTCAACTATTCAACCAAAGAAGTATTGGGTTTACAAAACCGAATGATTCTGACTGTTTTTGCCATTGAAATGACTGGGGAAAAAGTGTCCCAATAACCCTGAATTCCCCCCATTCTCTTTGAAATCATAATTACATTGCATTATGTTGCTTGAAACCCCAAATATTATAACATTCTTCATTAACAGTTGTTCAGTTATTTGTAACAATGCCATTGTAAAAATGCTTTTTGATAGTAACTTAGCTATTTTTTCAAAAGGGTAGCTTGAATGTAACTTAACTAGTTTAACTTACAAGTAGCTTGTTAGTTAAAGTAGTTCTATTTATACAAAATATATATAGAGAGAGAGAATGTTTTCTGTGGTGAACCACTGAAGTGTGTGTGTGTGTGTCTGTCTGTGTGTGTGTGTGTGTGTGTGTGTGTGTGTGTGTGTGTGTGTGTGTGTGTGTGTGTGTGTGTGTGTGTGTGTGTGTGTGTGTGTGTGTGTGTGTGTGTGTGTGTGTGTGTGTGTGTGTGTGTGTGTGTGTGTGTGTGTGTGTGTGTGTGTGTGTGTGTGTGTGTGTGTGTGTGTGTGTGTGTGTGTGTGTGTGTGTGTGTGTGTGTGTGTGTGTGTGTGAGAGTGTGAGAGTGTGTGTGTGTGTGTGTGTGTGTGTGTATATATATGCTGAATGAGGCAAAAAAAATTTGCTTTGTACGGCAACACAATTTTGGTTGGCCCCACCAAATCTCACTCCAAGATTTTTCGAAAAGTTGGCAGCTCTGCAATGGGGTCCAGCAACTGGTTGGTTTCCAACATTCTTTTAAATATATTTTATGTCCAACAGAAGAAATAACTTTATTTAGGTTTAAAACAACTTGAGCATGAGTAATAGATGACAGAATTTTCATTTATGAGTGAAATATCCCTTTAATGTTGATAAAACAACAAAAGACAAATGTATAATAAACAAACAGGATGCTGCTTTTTGCCGTCTCGGTTTCCTTTCCGTGAAATTGTTTTTGGAGCGCGTCACAAAAATGCAAAATGTATTTTTTTTTTGTTAATCTGTTAATTATTTAAGTAAAATGTATTTTGCGTATTTCTTCCTTATATATATGTATATATGATTATGTTTTCCTCAGTTCATAGAAGCCCTGCAGTTGCATAATGTGCCGATGTGTTAATCCTCATTATGTTGGTTATGCTGCTCTTTGTGCATGTAAAACTAAACAGATTATGTTACTTTTTAATGGGTCACAGACACGTATTCATTGTAATTTAATATAATTCTAATTTAACATATTCTTGACGGCTAACGCTTCATTGTCGTTTAGGGAAATAAAACAAAATGAACACCCCTATTAAATGTGAGCATGTATTTACTCATCTCACTTGCACAAAACTCAGATTCAGTATTCCTCAAAATGAATAAAAACAGTGAAATGCAAACTCAGAATATTACACAAACCTGCAATAATTAAATATGCTTAATAATACAAATATGTATTTAATCTCACTTTATTAACCAATGTCTTTGCTGCTGACCTTCGATGATCCAATTCAACCATACTAATAAGCAAAAATGACTGAAATAAGAGTGTTGAACTTTCTTCATCTGCATTTTATTCTTCTGCAATCCAGCATGGCAGCACAGCTGATAGGTTTGTCCACATCTAATACTGAAGAACGTCTTTCTCTTTTTCTCTTTCTTTTTTCCTCTATCGGTGCTTCCAAAATTCAAAATTGCATATTGTCTGTTTGTATGTACTAACCTTGAATGAAAAGTATGTGCTTTATAGTATGAATTAAATTCGGACATACTTCATCTGCCATGTTGGGTACTTTTCGAATACTATGTATTCGGACACACTAATCTTTTGGTGTTCTGCAGATGGTGTTTTTCTCTCAGATAAATAAAAGCATGAAAATATGTCACCAAATATACAGTACTTTGGTGGCCGTTAATATGCCTGGGTGGCTTTAATGGTTCAGTAGTTGTTTTCCCATGATCAGCACACAAACTGACACACCTCACACATGACCCTGTTCTGCAATCTCAGGACCTGTTGGGTGGAAATCCATCATTCATTGCTGTCCTTTCAAGAGTCGTAAACAAGGGGACAATCTGGAGAACTGTAGTATAAGAGAAACTAATGGGAAAGAGTATTTACTTGAAAGATATGATTGATTACTAGTGATCTCAAAACTGATGGTGTACACAACATGATTGATTAAAGCCTTTGAGCATTAGAGTCTTATTACTTTGATCAAATATGGCCAACCGGAATATGACATCAATGTTCTATTAATTGATATTTACAAAATTTCAGATGACTGACAATAATCAGAATATACAATTGTATTCCGTTTCTTCATCAGACGGACCGCGCGGTGCAGTTGCTTTTGGAGACCAGTGCGGATAACTCCAGCTACTACTGTGACTCTCTCAAAGCCTGTCTGGTGACCACCATCACCTCATCCGGCCCGTCTCAGAGCACCATTAAACTGGTGGCCACAAACATGATCGCCAATGGCAAGCTAGCAGGTAGAGTATGTTTTCTGTGAGCTGTATGATTTTCTTTTGTTTCGTTTGTCCAAGCTACTCTTTTCCATACAGTGAAAACAGACTTTGATAAATTGCTGTAAACTCCAAACAGAACAAAAAAGTGTCATGAAAGTAGTTCGTACTACTTATTCCCTATATTTCATAGGATGCAAGCCATACGACAGCTTTATGAGAGGAGCAGAACAATATACATTGTTGTATTGTATTCTGGGATTGCCTTATTGACAAAAGATGCTGTAAATCAATGCTGCCTGAATTTAGTCAAAACACGTCATCATTAGAAAGCTGCAGAATTGTGCTGCTTGGGTGAATGTCACGAAAACATGCCCTGCCCTTATTTCAAATGAAAAACAGAAGAAATAAGATAAATAGTAGGCCTGTCGCGGTTGGTCGATACAATAGACTGCGTCGACGCTGTTAGTCAAAATTTTTAGTCGACTGGGTAAGTTGGGTACGATATGAAATTGTATTAGTACCGGTACTTTAAAAATGACAGCACTCTAATAAGATTGTAAGATGCTTAATTTGCATCGATGTGTGACAGCAGGAGTGAGGACGTGTGTGTGACAGCAGGAGTGAGGACGTGTGTGTGACAGCAGGAGTGAGGACGTGTGTGTGTGACAGCAGGAGTGAGGACGTGTGTGTGTGACAGCAGGAGTGAGGACGTGTGTGTGACAGCAGGAGTGAGGACGTGTGTGTGACAGCAGGAGTGAGGACGTGTGTGTGACAGCAGGAGTGAGTGAGGACGTGTGTGTGACAGCAGGAGTGAGTGAGGACGTGTGTGTGTGACAGCAGGAGTGAGGACGTGTGTGTGACAGCAGGAGTGAGGACGTGTGTGTGACAGCAGGAGTGAGTGAGGACGTGTGTGTGACAGCAGGAGTGAGTGAGGACGTGTGTGTGACAGCAGGAGTGAGTGAGGACGTGTGTGTGACAGCAGGAGTGAGGACGTGTGTGTGTGACAGCAGGAGTGAGTGAGGACGTGTGTGTGTGACAGCAGGAGTGAGTGAGGACGTGTGTGTGACAGCAGGAGTGAGTGAGGACGTGTGTGTGACAGCAGGAGTGAGGACGTGTGTGTGACAGCAGGAGTGAATGAGGACGTGTGTGTGACAGCAGGAGTGAGTGAGGACGTGTGTGTGTGACAGCAGGAGTGAGTGAGGACGTGTGTGTGTGACAGCAGGAGTGAGTGAGGACGTGTGTGTGACAGCAGGAGTGAGGAGGTGTGTGTGACAGCAGGAGTGAGTGAGGACGTGTGTGTGACAGCAGGAGTGAGGACGTGTGTGTGACAGCAGGAGTGAGTGAGGACGTGTGTGTGACAGCAGGAGTGAATGAGGACGTGTGTGTGACAGCAGGAGTGAGTGAGGACGTGTGTGTGTGACAGCAGGAGTGAGTGAGGACGTGTGTGTGACAGCAGGAGTGAGGACGTGTGTGTGACAGCAGGAGTGAGTGAGGACGTGTGTGTGACAGCAGGAGTGAATGAGGACGTGTGTGTGACAGCAGGAGTGAGTGAGGACGTGTGTGTGTGACAGCAGGAGTGAGTGAGGACGTGTGTGTGACAGCAGGAGTGAGTGAGGACGTGTGTGTGACAGCAGGAGTGAGGAGGTGTGTGTGACAGCAGGAGTGAGTGAGGACGTGTGTGTGACAGCAGGAGTGAGGACGTGTGTGTGACAGCAGGAGTGAGTGAGGACGTGTGTGTGACAGCAGGAGTGAGTGAGGACGTGTGTGTGACAGCAGGAGTGAGTGAGGACGTGTGTGTGTGACAGCAGGAGTGAGTGAGGACGTGTGTGTGACAGCAGGAGTGAGTGAGGACGTGTGTGTGACAGCAGGAGTGAGTGAGGACGTGTGTGTGTGACAGCAGGAGTGAGTGAGGACGTGTGTGTGACAGCAGGAGTGAGGAGGTGTGTGTGACAGCAGGAGTGAGTGAGGACGTGTGTGTGACAGCAGGAGTGAGGAGGTGTGTGTGACAGCAGGAGTGAATGAGGACCTTTTTACATTTTTACTCTTTTAGTTTTACATTTTGTCAAGGGCTTGTTTACATTTATACTTTTGTTTATAGTACACTACTGAAGGCCAATGTTGCAAGTAAAAATGTTTTTAAGTAAAATTGTTGAAAATTATTGTGATAAATTAGTCAATTGATTAATCGATAAATTAGTCGATAGATTAATCGATATATAAAATTTGTCGTTAGTGGCAGCCCTAATAAATAGCTATTTTTATTCATAAAGAAGAGAGAGAGCTATTTGTAGAAATACTTAACATATTAAATCGTTTTTTGCAAATGTGACCTGAAAATGTTCTTAGCAGGTTTTGTAAGGTTTACTCACTAACTGTTTCACTTTGGGATATAGTCTGCACGTAAAATGTAGAACAGACTGTTTGTTGCTGTGCAGCTATTCAGGGTTTGCATTAATAGCTGATGCAACCATCGTTGCCAGAGTATGAGCTTATTTACTCATAGACGTGACAAGAGCACATCAGCCCTATTCCACACAAATTCTTCTGACTGTGTTTTATTTTCTCACTTTCTTGACTCTTAGAGGGTGTGCAGTTGCTCTGCCTGATTGACAAAGCGGCGGATGCTTGTCGTTATCTGCAGACATATGGAGAGTGGAACCGTGCTGCCTGGCTGGCGAAGGTACCTCGAGCCGGCTGATACTTATAATGTTCATGATATATACACAATGACTTTACTAGTGATATAAAACTAAACAACACTGAATATTACATATATCTCCAATTTAAATGAGAAGAATTAAAATTAATTCCTTCAATTAATTTCCACAAATAAAATATTTTGAATCTACTTATACATATAGAGTTACGTCTGGGTTACTATTGTAACGGCCGTTCCCTGAAGCGTGTACGGGACAGAGCAGAGCAAGGGCGCTGGGTCTGCTTCCTCCAGAGGCAACGCTTGCAGGTTCACCACCTGATCCCTGAAAGGAGTGGTGGGAACCTTGGGCACATATTTGGGTTGGGGTCTCAGGAATACGTGAGAGTTGGCCGGTCCGAATTCCTCCCTGACCTTGCACAGTGTCTGTGCGAGTAGGCTCACTGGGGGAAACGCATATTTGCCCTAGGCCCTGAGGCCAGCTGTGTACCAATGCATCCATGCCGAGGGTCCCCTCGGTCAGGGAGTAAAACAACTGGCAATGGGACGTGTCCGGAGCAGCAAACTGGTCTCTGTTGAGGTCCTATACAGGACCCTGATGGTGCATGCCCGTTTCACATGGAACCCAAGCTGTTTGTGGAGGCATCTGTTGAGACAACAACATGCCCAGAACCTTGTTCTAGGAGAACTCCTGCCCATAGAAATGCAAGGTCTAAAAATGGGCTGAAGGTCTGGTGTGATTGTCACCCCGTGTGTACCATGTTGCAATGCCCATCCAAGCTTGGTCCCAAGCTTGCTGGGCGAAGTTCTCTACTGCTTTGCTGATGTGGCCAGCCTGGGAGGGGCAAGGTCCGTCGCTGTGCGCAGTTCCTGCATCAAGCCTGGGTCAGAACTACCCTTGTGCAGCTCTTTAAGGGTGCTTTCACATCTCTAGTTCGGTTCATTTGCTCCGAACCAAGGGCAAACAATTATACATTGTAGCATTTTTCAACTTTTTTGGTTCCTTTTCACACCACACTGATTGCTTTGGTCCGAACCAGTTGAAACAAACCAAAATGCAGTCACGTGACAACATCCACATCACTCTTTGGCCATGGCATATTTCCTAAACTGCTTTTCAATTGGTCAGAATTTACGTGCGGGAAAATTCCAACAGAAGAGGAAAATCCAGCAAACAACACGGAGACAAAATTATGGAGAGACGACGGTGCGGGCTTGTTTTTTCCCTGACCATAATTTAATACATTGTTTGTATACACCACAATATGCAAACAATACATTTCTATAATGAAGTGCGGATGCGGCTTGAAATAAACGTTCTAATGCTCTGCAAACGGCGAGTGTGCATCGCTCGTCACTTAATGCTCATCTTCCGAAAATTTCTATGAGGCTCCGCACCTCCTCACTACTCCAAGTTTGTCCGCGATCTGCCATGCTAAAGTGCAAACTGTCAACAAACACTTCCTCATCCCATAATGCACAGCGCAGCTGACTACGGCAGCTGGTTTAGTCCAAAAATGATCAGTACTTTTTGCAGTTGGGTCTGTTCGAGGTCGGATCACGTTCTCACCACAAACAAACCGCTCCAGAGTTGGTTTGAAAGCGAGGTCTCCACCTCTTCAAGGAGCTCTCTGTCCGCTAGTTTGGTCCGCTTTTGTTGCGGACCCGAGTGCGATTGCTGCTTTCACACCTGACCAAACGAACCGCACCAAAGGGGAAAACCAACTCTAGTACAATTCAACCGAACTAAATGAGGCAGGTGTGAAAGCACCCTAAGTGCCTTGGCCTGGTATACTTGCAGGAGGGCCATGGCGTATAGGGAGGAGATGGCATGTCCAGCGGGTCTGTAGGCCCGGACGAGATCTTGCAGGCCTTGGACGGGAGACGCGGATTACCCTGCCAAGTGGCAGCACTTTGAGGACACAATTGCATTGCAACCAGGCGTTCCACCGGGGGGGGATCTCCTTGGCTACCGAGAGCAGAGGAGGCACCATCTTGGTTTCGGGCGGAAAAAGGTGCTTTCCACGATCTGGTAACCTCTTCATGCACTTCTGGGAAGAAGGGCACTGGTAACGGACACTGTTGGTCAGCATGCAATGCCCCGAGATGCCAATCATCTAGCCTTGAGTGCTCGGGACACCGTGGAGGCCTCCTCTCGAGCCCGATGCTCTCAGCGGCCCGAGAAATCATAGCGGTCAACTCTGGACACGATCAACACTACTCTCTCCGAAGGGGGCGGCACAGCCGGGTCTTCGTCCCCTGAGGATGACTTTTGACATCTGATCATCCGCCGGACATCCCGAATAAAATGCTAGGTCTCCCATGAGAAGGACCAGCGACCTCACCCGGAAGCTCCACAGCTTGCGATGCACTAGAGGAGTGGGGAGCCCACAGAGATTGACTCGGCGGGTTAGCCCCCACTGTGATCCTCAGGACATCCTGGCTATTCATGAAGTAGCTCTCTGCTGGGCAGAGGAACCAGAACGGAGCATAGCAGAGGGGACTCCTCCTTTTTGGAGGTATTGGAGTCTTGACCACAGCATCGCGATGGTCATCTTCCCGCAGTGTGTACATGAGTTATCCACAAAGCCACCTCAGCGTGCTTTAAGCCCAGACACGTGAGGCAGCGATCGTGACTATCAGACGGAGCCTGGAAACGACCGCCCGTGTGAATGAATGACATCTTTAAAAAGAGGCAGTGTCACACCTGTGTTTTCTCTTTTAGAGGAAAAGAAGCAGCAGGAAATGTGTCTCCTTGAACAGTGACCCCCGCTGACATGCCGTCACACCAACACTTGTCAGACGAGCTTCTTCCTGTTGTACTCGTAGCACACTCTTGATGACTGTAGAGCAGAACAGCAACCACTGCTCGGCTCCAAAGCAAAAGCTTGACGTGTGATCGCTTCTTTAAATACCCGCTTCACGGGGCTGGGGACGTAGCGTTGAACGTGACAGACAGATAGGGAACACATTATATTGGGTCCCAAACTGGGGGAAGCGTTCGGAGTTATTAAAAAGGGGGGCAGATTTGTGAGTTTCCATTTCTCTAAAGTAACAGGTGCAGATTATTTTAATTGTTTTAATGAAATAACTTGTTTACTTGCTAGTAACTGCCTCAAACAAAGTTCTTAAATGGATTTGATGTCACAAACTAGGTATTTTTTTGCTTGCACATATCAAATCTACCTGCTTTTTTTATATAAACATAACTTTGAATATCATTCTATCTGACACTGGAAAATGATGTGGAAGCCAGCCAGTTAGAATGGGGCAGCCAGCCAATTAGATTGCAGTTTGTTGGGATCAATATGCATCAAACGATCTGTAATTGGTGAGGAATATTCATGCTTTGGAATCTCATATCTCTCTCTCTCTCTCTCTCTCTCTCTCTCTCTCTCTCTCTCTCTCTCTCTCTCTCTCTCTCTCTCTCTCTCTCTCTCTCTCTCTCTCAGGTGCGTCTGAACCCAGCAGAAGGTTCAGATGTGCTGAAGCGTTGGGCAGAGCATCTGTGCTCTCCTCTGGTTAATCAGAAGTCAAAGGCCATCCTGGTCCTGCTCTCATTAGGATGCTTTCAAAAAGTGGGCGAGATGCTCCACAGGTGGGCATTGCTTTTCCTTTTAGATTTTTTGTTTAGCCCAAGTTGCCCATTCATCCATGATAGTTTGTTAACTCCCACAGGAATAATAAATACATACAAACATTACCAAAAATTCTCATGTTGTTCCAAAACCGTATGGCAATTACTTTTTTTCTTGGAAAACAAAAGGAAATGTTTAGCAGAATGTCGGTATGACAGCGTTTACATCAAACACAGCCATACAGCACATGCCAAGCTGTGAATATGCAGAAATGTGAATGAGATTTATGAGCTACAGTTGAGAGGAAGATTGTCAGTGAATAGCAACATTTTGATCTGTTCATCACTCAAAGATATTGTCTTCAGAAGATTTGGAATATATTATGGTGCTGTTTTTGGATCAGCATGGTAATTCTTCAGAACTTTTCCTCTGTTTTTTCTTAAAGTCAAATGGGTTTGGAATGACATGAGGGTAAAAGATTGGGTGAACAGTTTATTTAAAATTGCATAATGAATTTATAAGTCAGAACTGGTGCCCTCACAATGATGCATTTTTTCCAAACACACAGAATATTGATTGACATCCTTTCCTAAACCCCATTACAGTTGAATGTGCATGATAAAGGAGCTCATATATATCTCTAATATATCTTTACTTTTCCTGACAGTATGAGATATTTCGACCGTGCTGCGCTCTTTCTCGAAGCCTGCTTGAAATACGGCGTGATGGAGAGAAATGACGACGTCAATATCCTTCAGATGCATCTTCCAGTTTTTCAAACAGAAAAATGCAGCAGGGTTCTATTAAATTTTAAACTAATGTTGCATGATTTATATCATGGTATATTTATTAGTATTTTATACACACTTTTTGTAAACTAAAATAATAAAGACCCCATGAAATAATTTGAGGTGATGTCTGTTAGCTTTGAGGCTATATGCTATTGTTCTCCTAAATTTGACTAGATTAACCTCTTCAACTCTGCCAGTCTTTCTTTTCGACCATCTCATCTAAAAGTAGATGACTCTTGAGGGGATAGTTCACACTAAAATGAACTTCTCTCAGTATTTACTAACCCTAGTGCTGTTCTGTAATGCAAGTGAATGGGTGCCCAAAACCACACAAAACAAACACAATGGTAATCAATGCGACAGCAGTTGATGAATCAGTTTCTTTTGGTATAAGAATAGGTATAAGATAAATACTAAAATATAACTGTAAACCATCACTTTCAGCCAACTGTTGTTAGAATATGCTACCTCAGCACATTGTGTAGCATGATGTGAGTGCATTGGTTTATAGTCAGGGCCTAAAACTAACTTTCTGGCTCACTTGCCAATGGCCGGAGACTTGAGAAAATGTACCAGCCATAAACATGTTTTACTGGCTGTGAAATGTTGAATTGTTTTTGCAAAAACAGGCAGTTATGACACCAAAATTTTAGATACCAAAAATTTCAAATTCTACCAAAATTCAGTGCCACAGCTAAAACTACTAGCCTAACTAATATAAATTTAAAACAGTATTAAAGACAAGTAACAGTAGTTTTCAGGTAGAGACATTGAACAAAGTAATCAAATGTAAAACACTGGATCGTCTTCACGGTATAAATTAAATATAGACTAATCCTTATTAAAGTTACAGAAGTTATTCAGCCAAGAGCAGTGAATGATTTTTTTCTTTGACTTGTGTTGCTCGATTAACATTAAAAACACGGACAGCAGCAGAAATATTAGGCTGCTGTCACTTTAAGACTAATGTACAGATCCAATACACTATGTTCTCACAACATTGCCTTGTTAGAATTCATAAAAATATTACCGGCCAAATGGCGATTGTTTCATATACTCGCCAACACCGATTTTTCCTCTCATTCTGCGCTTGGCAAGTGTTAATTTTAGACTCTGTTTATAGTTTTAAAAGTGAAAAATATTGCTGTTTTTCTTACACACACCTGTCATTTCACTTCAGTAGACATTAGCTGTGTTCTGATTGACAGGGTCCCTGTTCCCTGCTCTCTATTCCCTCAAGTTCACTTCACATGACAAAATGCATTAATTCAGAACACCTGCAACATCAAACCCAGACGAAACCTGAGTCACACTTATTAGAGAAGTTTGAGGCACGATCACTTCTGTAAATAAATACAGTATAAATGTCAATACTTTCATTTAATATACGTGTGCGTGTATATAATACATCCAAGTGCATTTAAGTACATTTTAGTATAATACTGTATATGTTATTATTAATGTCATATTTAAAACTGAGGGATTAATGCCTGTTGCAATGTTTACTGTCATTGCTGTAACCGTCACACACTTTACACCTGCAAACAACCACATACAAACTATACCTAATCTAAGTCTAATTAAACTCAATAAAAATAGTCTCAACTTTTTTCATTGTATTTTATTCAAACTTTGTAATGAGTAATGACTGCTGGGTAAATGTCCCCCTCCACTTCCTGAAGTGTTGTATTGATGTTCCCTTACTCCCTATGCTTTTCAAACGGAGCATGTTCCTTGCTTTCAGATTGGGAACTCTCTTGACATGGTGGAATGCCCTATGAAGTGCACTTCCCAGGGTACTTATGGTTGAATATAACGCAGCTTTTGATTCATCCACTGGGGTCGTATTGGTTACCGCTGTGTTCACTTTGTGGTTTTTGACTTGAAGTTTTTGATTACTATGCACTTGCGTTATATGGACTCAGAGAATTTTATAAAAATCAATGTTTGTGTTCTTCTGAAGAAAGAAAGTCATATACATCTGGGACAGCATGAGGGTGAGTAATGAGAGAATTTTCATTTTCAAGCGGAGTAAGTCTTGTACTCAGAAGTGTATATTTGACAATCAAATGCCCTGCGTTGCAGTGTGTTATACGTTCCTCTCTAGCTACCGGTTTCAAAACTAAATACTTCAATACAAGAGAGAAAATCGGTCAAATCATTCCCTGGGGTCTTTAAGAGCCACCTTTGAGTTGTGCAAGTGAATGTGTTTAATGTTTGAAATATTTCACAGGGTCCTATATATGCATGCCACTATTTTGGAAAATAGGCTCATTTTCCTACTCCCCTAGAGTTAGATTGAGTTTTATAATATTGCGCCGCTGCACTCATGGTACGGCTCAAAGCTCTTGATTATTACGCAGGAATGAGAGTATAGTTCCTGCCATATCGGTCTAGAAAATCACAACTTGTCATTTTCCGTCAGTCTTAGTACACGATGTAACTACAGAAGAGTCACTTTTTAAATAGCAAAAATATTGAAACTCTTTAGTCATTTTTATGAGAGAGATGCTAACGGTCTAATCAGATTCAATGATCTATGCTAAGCTATGCTAAAAGTGCTACCTCCAGACCCGGAGATCGGCTGAATGGATTCAAATACCGTAAAACTCAACTGTTAAACTCTAAGGGAGCTGGAAAATGAGCCAATTTTCACAAATAGTGGCGTGTTTTCCTTTAAGTGTCTTAGCCTCCACTTAAAGGGTTAGTTCACCCAAAAATGAAAATTCTGTCATTAATTACTTCCCCTCATGTCGTTCGACACCCGTCAGACCTCCGTTCATCTTCAGAACACAAATGAAGATATTTTAGTTGAAATCTGATGGCTCTGAAAGGCCTCCATTGGCACAATGCACGGTTCACTCTCAAGACCCTTAAAAGGTACTAAAGACGTCGTTACAAAGTCCATCTCACTACAGTGGTTCTACAATAACTTTATGAATCGGCGAGAATAGTTTTTGTGCGCCAAAAAACCCTAAATAACGACTTATATAGTGATGACGATTTCAAAACACGGCCTCATGAAGCTTCAAAGCGTAATGAATCAGTGAGTCGATTCAGCGGTTTGAATCGCCAAATTTCAGCAGTTTGGCGGTTTGACATGCGATCCGAATCATGATTCGACTCTCTGATTCATAACGCTTCGAAGCTTCATGATGCCATGTTTTGAAATCGTCATCACTATATAAGTCGTTATTTAGGGTTTTTTTGCGCACAAAAACTATTCTCGTCACTCCATAAAGTTATTTTAGAACCACTGTAGTGAGATGGACTTTGTAACGACGTCTTTAGTGCCTTTTAAGGGTCTTGAGAGTGTAACGTGCATTGAGCCAATGGAGGCCTTTCAGAGCCATCAGATTTCAACTAAAATATCTTCATTTGTGTTCTGAAGATGAACGGAGGTCTGACGGGTGTCGAACGACATGAGGGGAAGTAATTAATGACAGAATTTTCATTTTTGGGTGAACTAACCCTTTAAGTTTCCACATACTCTTAGGGGTCTGAAGCATGAAGAGATAACAGTAACTTGATCATTAAACTTTTTTTTCTTTTCACTTGTATTACTTTCTTATTCCCAGTCTTCCTTAACCACAGCATCTCCACATAAGCTCATAGGTTCGGCGTTTGTGGACTATGCTAAGCTGCTTCGCTCCATCGGGATGAAACAGGGCGCCGCGCTGTGGGCGTCTCGGGCTGGAGACAGAGGGAAGTCTCTGCTGGATGAGCTTTCCCAAACGGAGGGAATGGGGCCGGAGCCCAGCCCCAGCGAGGAGCAGGCGGACAAACCTCTCGTCAACATAGAATGAGGATATGTGATGAAAACAAGATGCATAATATCTCCAAATCTCGTCCTTATAACACCCATAAGCATGCAAGTAGGCTACTCAACACACACACACACACGTTTTCATGTAGTTTCAAAGGGTTTGTCTGTGACGCCCCTCTGCTGGTTGTGAGGTGTGTGGTATCCGAAAACATTCCCGTTATCCTGCTCTGCTGTAATGTATTCCAAACCGGTTCTTGCACTTATTTTATTGACCAAAAAATATATTTTCATAGTGATTTAAAACAAACCAAAAAAATAATAATGAATAAAAACACATTTTAAGAACCTTTAAAATGGATTATCATGTGTTTGACACTAAATATGATTTCAGATTAGAGAACCATTTAATATAGACGAGAACTAGATGAAACGTGTCCAGTTTCACTCCAAAATCCCAAGAAAAGCATTAAGAAATCATGGCTGTGATGTTTAATGAATTTGAGGTTTATTGTATTTCTACACTGTAATTATGAAAGATAATATTTAAAAATCAGTGCGGTAACCCTTACATCTGCATAAATCACCATGATGTACTCATACTATTTAAAATATACACATATAAAATATAATTTCCTATTCTTTTCTTCTGATTTTGTGAAGTGTAACCTATGTTCTTTAAAGGTTTCATCACTTGCATAAACGGTTATTTGATAGTTAAATGGTTCAGATTTAAATGAAAACCAACAAATTCCTAATTCATTCGGTTCCTTCAGTAATGTTGTAAATGCGTTTGATTGGTTGATTTAGGTTTGTTGGCTGTATTGGTGTAATAGAGGATGTGTGTGCCTCAGTTTGTGTTGGATTGCAGTTGTTTTCCTGTGATATACTGTACACAGTTTAAGTGTGACGTGTGTATGATGTTTCCATGTAGCTTCAGATCTCATGGCTGTGTTTAGATGTCGTCCTGTTGAAATGAGATGTGACTACAAACACTTCATATTTGTGACGTCACGTTTGTGTCTGTGATTTAAAATGGAAAGTCTTTTTAATGACTGATTCATTTGTTGGATTATGATTGTTGGAGTGCCCTGCCTGGTTTTGGTTGGCTATGATAGCGAGTAATAATTTGTCATGACTTGTGTTCCTATTTAAACATTTGTATGTTTCAGGTGTTTGAGCTTTCTGCATGTATATATGCAAAGTAATAAATATAGCCTGTACCTTACATTTTCATTTCCTCCATTACATATTTTCAAAACATGTTTTTTATATATATAAAGTAGCCTACGTTTCAGTTTTATTAATGGGCCATATTTCATATTGTCACTTTCCTAAAATAATTGCCCAAGTGATTTTTTTTCAGGTTTCTCAGTTAAAAACTAAAAACTGAACCAATAACTTCAGAGGAGATTGTCGTTCTTCTTGATGCAGCGGCCATTTTGTCTCATTGTCTTTTGACTTTGGCTAAATAAAACAGCCTAAGTCACACTATAGGCCATTAAACTACAGCAGGGTAGAAAAGCATGAGGATGTGGGCGATATGACTTATGCCAAAAAAATATCATTTATGTCAATTATTTTCGGAAGGTGACGATATTGAAGAAGACAAAGGTTCATTAACTGAATCATGGCTGACTGTGAACTTCTACACATTTGCTTTGGTGTGATCCAAGCCCCGAGATGTCAGTAAATCTGGGACGAGCATAAAGAAATTACAAATTCATATTCACAAATACTGCTTAGTTTTTGAGGATACACTCCTGTAACAAATATGGATTGGGAGAGCTACAGAAACTTTGAACCAACTGATGATTGTTTCAAAGCGCTCGAAACAGTGTGTGCTGGCGACACCTGCTGGTCAACAACAGACATTGTTAATGTAAAGAGAACAGGCTAAACCTGCCAGATAAATCCAGCTCAGCACCAGCAGGAAGATTTAAATAAGTGAATTAAAACCTTTTGTTTTTGCTGAAAATACTAACGTGCCTAAGACCTAAGCAGATCAGCTCAAAAACGGTCATAACATTATTATATCGATTTTTTTCCCCCTTTACTTTTACTGAAGTTGTTTGCAACATAGGTCCTGATCAAAACTTTCAAAAATTGTTGTTTACATAATGCCACTGATTATTATTATTATAAAATCATCAGTTATTTTACATATACTACATGCTAAGCAGATTTCTGAGGGATTTGCTATGTTTAGCAACAAAATAAATTGATACATTATTATAATTTTTTGTTTTTTGCCATGCTCAAGGGACCTTCATATTACATTCCTTGTTTGGTCCTTTGTGGACACATTTGGGCACGGGGGTCTGAGGTGTTTTTTAAATAAATGTTATATCAATATCTTCAATAATATAAAAACTATCAATTTATGCAGGTTTTTTTTATTTTTGTTGTATTTTTTAATTTATTTACCACTAATAGTACCATATTTTTATGTAAAATATATCTATTTTATATATTTAATTTATGTATATTTAAAATTCATTTAACTTCAGTAAAAAAAAAAACATTCCTGTATGTTCAGACAGCCAAAACCTAAAAATGTGATGACTTTGGTGACATCTGGTGACCTATGTTGGTATAAAATTTTAATAAAGATAAAATATCCATAGCCACTAAATGGCAATATTACCCAATGGTTGCATAGCTGCATAAAGGCAGAACTCTATAAACCAATGTTTTAATGAATTTAACCTTTTAAGTTTTACATTTTATCACAAATTAAAATTGTAAATTAAAAAAAACAAAAAACATCCGTGTTGTTTTAGACTATACAAAAATGCCAAAAACATGCTTCGACAAATCTGACCATGCAATAAGGAAAAGACAAAGTAGGAGATCATATATCTTTTTTTTAACAAAATCATTGCATTTAAATAACTCAAAAAGGTTAATGGTACCAAATGGGTAAGAATAACAATAAACCTAACAATAACTAAACAAAAAAGCTCTGAAATCTATTAAATTCCCATTCATTCCTATGGGTGGGCATTTTTTGTCCACGAAGGCCCAATTGAGTTTTTTTTTTTTTTTTTTTTTAAACCACTTAACATTGTAAAATCGCGTCAATTTTTAGTTTTGTGTGTGTGTGTTCAGGTGGCAAATTTAGAAAAAGTAGTCAAGCCTTGTACCGTTCAGATTAAGGGAAGTATTTTTAAAATTAAAGAAAAAAAAGATTTTGCCCACATTTGTCCCAAAGGTCCCTTTAGGCCCTTTACCGCCATCTGGTAAAAATAAATAAAAAATTTCAATTTTGAAGCTTTACCAACCAGAATAAAAGACAAACAACAAAACATGAGTTTATGCTCAAATGGCCCTGGATTCAGTTGTGCTGGGGCTTTTCCTGAGTTGACCTGTTTTGTGTAGCTAGTGTAAGAGATTCATGAACGGAAATGAGGTTGAAATGCCAAAAGTGCTCATTTTTATAACAGGGGACAGGAATCATGGAGTTAAATAGAATACATTTTAAGACCTCATCGGCGACACTTTAACTTGCATGTACTGATGGCACAACTAAACAGTCATAGTTTGTCATAACTCCTTATCAATGCAACACAATTCAGAGACAAAGATGTCTTTAAAACACAGAGTCAGAATCAAATTTCAACTAAATTATAATAAATGAAGAGAACTTTACAGAAGCTCAAGTGAAAGACGCACATGCAGTGCACCTTCACCAGGCCATTGGATTCAGTCATTGGGGCAATATCAATAAACAAAATAATGTTCGAATAAATTGCACTTGCAAATGTAAAATGCCTCTGGAAAACAATTTAATGAATTGCGTTAAACTTACTACATGGGGAAAAAATCTTTATCTATTAGACTCAACGCTCCTGCACTGACATGTTCACACACAGGCTGGCACAGTCATTAAAGGGGCGGTTGATTGCCCCTTTTTACAAAATCTAAAATAAGTCTCTGATGTCCCCAGAGTGTGTATGTGAAGTTTTAGCTCAAAATACCCCACAGATCATTTTTTATAGCATGTTAAAAATGTCACGTATTGAGGGTGAGCAAACGTGTCGTTTTTGTGTCCCTTTAAATGCAAATGAGCCGCTGCTCATGGGGCGGAGCTTCAAAGCTTGCGTTAGCAGCTCTGATAGCCTCACGCAATAAAAGTGTTCAGCCTTTTATGTTCAAACCGGAGTCGGACAATGATGGAGAGACTCAAGAAGAAGTGACCACATGTAGAATGAGACAGGGGGCCCTATCTTGCACTCAGCGCAATTGACTTTGTACACCGACGCATGTGTCATTCCTATTTTGCACTCGCGCAAAGCGCGCTTTTCCCTCCACAGAAGCACGTCGCTAAACTAGTGAATGCACTTGCGCTCCCTGTGCGTTTCAGCGCAAAAAAGGAGGCGTGTTCCGGCGCAAACAATCCCTGGTGCTATTTTGCTGTTCCATTAAACAATTGCGCCACTGACCAGAAAAAACCTAGTCTAAAGTCAGTGGCGCGTTGCTCATTATGCTATTTTAAGGGCGCATGCTTGACCATAATGTATAGCGTGCACAACGCGCATACACTTTGCTCATGTAATCTACACAGATGCAACAGTTATTTTTGCAAATCATAAATTGTTACACTAAAAAAATATTAACACATGAGATGACGGAAATCATTGTGGTGTGCCACGAAGATGTGAACAAATAGGCATAAATCTAGCTTACAAATTATTCAGGCTAATTGTAATAATTAAGGATAAGACCTGTTTGCCCAATAGTGACATATATGTATATAAGGACATCTGACAAATTGGTTTGTCCGTCAAGAACCAGGAACAAAAATCGACTGAAAAACTGAAAAAACTGAAAGACTGAAAAAAAAAGACTGTGAAATCACCTTTACCATAATGTACAACATTACAACTTCACTTCTCTGTCTTTCACTGCTCTTACAAGAACATCAGTCTCCTCGGCTGTGAACCGCTCCTGGCGTGCGCCTGGTAAATACGCCATAATAATAGCAATCCATAATGGAACTTGCGCACCTGCTTTTAAAGGGAATGTTGGATGACGCTCGGATTGGTTTATTCACGTTACGCCCAAACCACACCTATGAATAATGAAGCTACTTCAGACCAACCCATTTTAGATTTGCGCCGGGCGCAAGAGCCATTTATCCCGCCGGGAAAATAGCAACAGCGCCGAGACCCGCCCACAAAGTTACTTGCGCTTCGCATTTTGACACTTGCGTTTCAGATCGTTAAAATAGGGCCCAGGATGTTTCTGAATGAATAGTTGATGAATTTATGAGTTAGCTATCATCAAGTCATCGATTAACATATTCTGTCACAATCTCACCCCCTTTGTTGAGTGTTCTCGTGGGCGGGGTTTATGTAAATGTCAGGGTTAGTGATGTCATTAACCCGGGAGGAAGCTCGTTTTAGTTTCCATCAGCCGTTTGCTGTAGTCCTTAAAAAGAGATTTATTTGAAAGAAAATATCTCCCTTTGCTTTGAACGTCATAACTTTGCAGATGTTGTTAACGCTCAAACAGCAACATTACACACTAACTAAAGTTAAACAAGTGAACTCATAATCAACCACCCCTTTAAACATTCCACACCTGAGGAAAGAGTCTATACAATCAGTGAAAACTGTCCAGGTATACATTTATTAAAAACTGCAGAGTATAAATCACAACACTTTTTACAGAATCTGTACACAGACATGACAAATTAGTGTTGATTTTGTCATTTGTTTAAAAAGAGCTCATGGCCTTCTACTGGAATGTAGTGCTGGATGCTGGTTTCACACATCAGATGCCCACAACACAAATGCTACTGTAGAACTCATCTTTTTCAAAAGGGTTTTTGTTTGGTTTTTAATGAGGTGCTTTGACAACAAGATTTGAATACGCTTTAAATAAAAATTATACAGATCCATTGCATAGATCCATACGAAACAAGAGATACAATATACACCCAAATTACATGAAACACAAATGTCCTTGTTGTCGTTCCTCATGTCGTGGCCCTTCAGACGGGATGCTGTACCACACACACACACACACACGCGGCTCAATGAAGGTGGCGAGGGTGTGGTGGAGCGGTGTTCCCTCAGCAGTCGTCACGCTCAGGAGAGAAGAGAGCGATCAGATCGGCAGCATCAGTGCTCTCCAGCATGTCTTTCGTAGGCTTTGGCTTCTTAAACAGAGATGGAAGGTTTCGGATGTGTACTTCTTTCTTGAACTGCTGTCCAAGCGGTTTCTATCAGCACACACACACACACACACACACACACACACACACACAAATGGACCAATTGATTAAACAACATGTGACATCAAATGAAATTGCATATAATAAATCAAAGATATTACATCATTGTAGAAGAACAGGGATTTTTTTTTTACGCATATTTACGACCAATTTTGTAATGAAAAAATACAGTTCATAATGTCCATATTTTGTATTTATTATATTGTATGAATGATTTGAGCGGGGCGATACAGATTAAAATCATCAGGGGCACCAACGGTCCATGTGGATGTTTAGGTGAACCTTTCATTTTTCCCATAAAAAAAAATATATATTGTATGTTAGAGAGAGAGACAGAAACAGGTAAGTCACGTATTGTCACATTTTATTGCATTCAGAAATAATCCCGGAAATAAAGCGAAATGGTCTAATCGCAGTGTTTTCTTTCTTTTTGTTAATCTGTTATTTAAGTCAAATTTATTTTGCGTATTAATTCCTTTTATATAGGCCTATACAAAAATAGTTGTTTCCTCCATTTTCCTTAGCTCATCCTGGCGACCCATGGTTTGAAAGCCCTGCTCTACAAAGAAGCGGTGTGATTTTAAGTGTTGACACGCAACCCTGATCCAGTTCCCTGCGCTGTTGGTTTAGTTTGAGTAAATATTATCAGTACTATACTACTCCTTTGGTAGTGGAGCTCACGTTATCACCTGGGTTTTTAGCCACTAATTTTGTGGCGGCATGTGATGATGTGAGACGCTTCATTAGATTAGAATTACTTGCCAGCGACGTGGAGAAACTCTTTCTTCCTGGGCATAAGTTGCACGTTACATAAACATTCTTATTCACCTCAACGAGGGAAAAGTAGCATTTATACCTCCAGTTTGCGAAAGCTACCTTTGAAGTTGTTGGACTCCTCCTGGTCATTGGTGTGTGTGACTGCATATGCGTGCATGTGTGTGTGAACTCAACCTATCAACCTCAACCTCAAGCCCTTTGAAGCTGCACTGAAACTGTCATTTGGACCTTGAACCGTTTGGAGCCCATTAAAGTCCATTATATGGAGAAATATCCTGGAATGTTTTCATCAAAAACCTTAATTTTTTTTTCGACTGAAGAAAGAAAGACATGGACATCAACGTGATCATCTCTGAGCACCGCCATAACTTCCGCTAAGTGAGGTCAAAATACGAGCGTGGTCATAGATATATCGGCATCTACGTATGCATCTATGACCAGGCTCGTTTGGCTTGATAAGACCCTTATTCATTGTTTGGTGTCGTTTAAAGCCCTCTGAAGCTGCACTGAAACTGTCATTTGGACCTTGACCCGTTTGGAGCCCATTGAAGTCCATTATGGAGAAAAATCCTGGAATGTTTTAATCAAAAACCTTAATTTCTTTTTGACTGCATAAAGAAAGACATGGACATCTTTGATGATAGGGATGCACGATATTGGATTTTTGCCGATATGCCGATATTTTTCAACTCATTTTGGCCGATGCCGATATCGATAACGATATATGTTTATTTTTTCCCTTTGTTTGGATACACCACCATTTTGAGGGAAAAAAAATAGTTTTTTTTATTCTGGTTTCAGATTTCTGAGGTCTCCTTACTAAAAGGATACTTGTTAAAGATAAATAAATATTAAAAAACTTTTTATAATAAGAGTATATTAAAAGCGCTGAAAATAACAATAATAAAGTCAGTAATTTATCACCCCAGACTGATGCAGTTGTAACCTAAATATTTTATTTTTGGATTTAATGTTTGTGCACATGAAGTGGGGGTGGCATGGGATCGGTTGATGCTGTATTTAGCTTCAGATAAAAAAAAATATACAATTATTTTAAAGCTCCTTGGATTATTTTTCATCATCCATTTCATAAAATTTTATTACGGATTAATAAACTGTATATAAAAGTATTTAATTTACAAGTGTCATGCTTGTGCTTTGACATCATTAATGCTTTATTTATTCAGAAAAATAAGTAACTTCTATTTATTTGTGTATTCTATTTTTCATTTTATTACTGTAACAACAGCGCCTCCACTAAATAGGCTATATTTAACATTCTCCCGGTCGGGCACTAGGACCTGGAGGAGCTTCAGCTGCGTGCGCTAGAGAGTGGGGAGACGCGATTGTGCTTGTTTTGGGCTAGTTTTGTTGTGAAAACCTGGCAATCCTGCGTTGATTCACAAATCCAAGGGCAGCATTTAAAAACTGTCAATATAAATCACCACACATGCAATGCATTTGCTTGTTTTCACTTGAAGAATGAGCACACGGCTGACGTGATCTTATCGCTATAGCAGTCCTTGCACACGCGAGTTATCGGCATGGCATATCGGCATCATTTTTTCATATCGGCCATTGCCGATTTTTATATATTTTAAGCGTTTATCGGCCGATTCCGATGTCGTGCCGATAATACCGTGCATCCCTATTTGATGACATGGGGGTGAGTAAAATATCAGCAAAAGTTTATTTAAAAGTGAACTAATCCTTTAATCAGCCAAGGAGCTGAGGGAATTACATTTTTCTATTTCTGTGATATTTCGGCGGGGAACAAGAACATTCAAACTGTATTTCCAATGACAATGATAATCTCAGGTATTGATTATGTGCTTAGTTACATTTTAGCTTGAATATAATGGAGTATGACTCCAATAGCCAAAATTAAAGTGACAAGAGATTATATATATCTCTTGAATTCATAAATTCTGTGATCAAACAAGGGTATTCCATGACAGAGTTAACATTCAGTATGCACGTTTAATAATATTAAAAGCAGCCATACCCCAACAGTGCCTGCAATGAGCCGTTTAAACTGATCTTTCTTTTTCTTCTCTCCTGCCTTTGATACAGCGGGTTGGACGGCCTTCTGATCAAACTGCTCCAGGGCATCCGCTTGGATATCAGGGATCTGATTCATGATTAAACGCAGCTCAGCGTATCGAGGCCTCTGTAGAGAAATATCAAAATGAAAACCAATTACATTTTCTCCCCAATGCATTCAGTAGAGCTTTAACTAGTGTTAGCATCGCTGTTCTTTGTGGACTGCCAGCTACAGAGATCAGCATGATCGTCTCTGACATTTATGAAAATTAAACTGATAATAGTTATAGAGAGCGTTACAGAGCTGAAGCATCATTTCAACATGGAGAAATAAAGAGGGGTGTGAGTGTACACAATAAAGACTTGGATAAGACGTCACAAAAACTCAATTATTTTTGAATGGGGCATTGAGATTGAGATGCGCTACAACGGACGCTTTAATACCATACAGCATTCAAAATTTATTGGATAAACGCATGATTTTAAACAGCTTATTGTACACGCAAGTTAGGGGATTCTGACTTATTTACACTGTTAAACAGTTCAATTCTCATGCTAAACATGGACAAAACAATAGTTGGACGTATGACAGTATTTCTGTGCCAAATACACTCCTTCAGGAAAAATTATTTTGAGTATGGCCATGTAATACGTCAAAATGGGTGGCATTCCTTGTGTGAGCGCGCGCCCATCAACGAGCTTTGTTCGGGTTATGGGAGCCGTCGGTAGCGCTTTGTTTCTAGACCACAACTTTAACAATGTCACTAAAGTAGTGTGTTTCTGGTTGTGAGGGAAAGATCACCTTGTTCAGCTTCCCAAATAACCCAGCGTTAAACAGTGGATGCAGTTTGTTTTTTAGTGTGTGTGTTTGTTCCCGGTCATGAGTCGAGACCGCAGGCAGTGAGTGAAACGTCATCAAATGTGTGTGTTTTGTAGGCAATCGGCGCGTAAATGCATTTAATGTGAACAGCATGAACGTATAGCGAATCGAAAGTTATCCAGGGATAATGACTAGGCATGTGCCGGTATCAAATTTTCATGTTGCGGTTAATTCCTGAAGCTTTTATCACGGTATACGGTATTACCACGGTATTGAAATTCGTTGCAAAAATGTTTTTTGTCATACTATAACAGGTTTAAAAACTTTCTTATAACAAAAAGAACCAAACATTTAAATACAATAAAGCAATACACAAAACTGTATAAAGTAAACAAATATTTAAAACAGATTAAAGTGCTAAATAACTATAAAAAAAACAATAGGAAACACTTTACAATAAGGTCTCACTAGTTAATGCATTAACATAAAAGAAAAGAAGAATAACTTCAGTAAAAATGTAGCTATTCACTCTTTGTTAAAGTTAGTTAAAAAAAAGCAACTGTTTGTGTTAGCTCAGGTCCATTAAATAATACAGTTACAACTTTTGAATTTAATAATGTGTTATTATTTTGCTGAAATGTACATTTAACTAAGATTAATAAATGCTTTAGACGTATTTTTCATTGTCAGTTTGTTAATGAATGAACAAATGTTAAATAATGGAGCCTTATTGTAAAGTGTGTGACTGAACAACAGTCAGAACATATTCAAACAATATCTAGGGCATGTCATTTAGTCCAGATTAAAATATAAAATGTTTAAGTTTGAAAATGAATAGCCTTAAATCTTTAAGTATTAAGTATTTGCTTATGTGATGAGCACCGTATTGTTTGTTTACGAGGGTTACCGGGGAAACGTCTGCATTTCTGCTGTTCCCTCAGCGCCCTCTGCTGTCAGAGAGTGAATGTGCGTCTCCTTCACTCTCCATGTGCTCGGCTCATGCATGTCTGTTTACATCAGTGCTCGTTCCTCTTTGACGTATTGTTCATTTTAAACGGTTGATGGGTGAAGTATTCCTAATATGCATTCTAAAAATCTGAATAATTTGTATTTTGAAGTGCCCACGATAACAATATTGTGCATGTTCATTATTGCGGTATATCGTATGACCATAACGGCACATGTCTAATAATGACATGATGTATTCCGTGTGTGTGTGTGTGTGTGTGTGTATGTATGTGTGTGTGTGTGTGTGTGTGTGTGTGTGGTCTCTGTAGCTCCGCCGACTGCATGCCTCCACGAGTTCGGCTGTTTTCGGAAAGAATCGGTACAGCGTATCCTTTTATAAATCTAATAGAACTAAAGACTTTTTTGAGATATGAAGGATGTAGTACATAAGTACTCTATATGTACTCAAGATTAACATGAGACTGGCACAAACTGTGTGTGTTACCCCTTTAATCACTGTTCTACACTAATGCGCTGCTGCATCCTAACACACACAGACAGTAGGGCGCACATCAAGCCGCATTCAAAGTTCAGGCTTATTTGTTCATTAATGACGTCATCAGCGACTAGTCGACGTCCACCCGACTTTAAATCACATAAATGTCGACTTAAAGTCGAGTCAGTGGAGGAATGCAACCGGTGTTGGCAGACATACGATAATTATCGTATTTGTACGATCATTTTAACTTCGGTACGATGCACGATCAATAATTTAAAAAAATCCCATGATGTACGATAATTTCACTTCAAATGATGGTGGTTGTAATCGTAGGGCTTCTATACTCATTGATCTAGCTGTGGATCCTTCATCTACCGCCATAATTGTGAGGAGAATGTGATGTTACACATGTCTCATCTCACGTTACGTCTTCTCAGCCAATCATCATGTAGAATGACTCGAGTTAACGTTCCGGTCACGGCTCTGGGGTCAGTTTTTCCAAGCTGAGGTCGATAGTTTAGCAATAAAGAATAGAAACTTAGTGCTGAAAAGGAAGGTGAAGACAGAGGAGAGGCGAAGAGTTGTTGGTCTAGATAAATAGCTGTATTCTGTACGTATTCTGGACTCGTGTCATTCGAGGTCATTCTAAAGCTTCTGTTGTGATACTTGGACATTTCCAATCTGGCAACACTGAATGCAACTGATATCCAGCAGGTTAGCTGCTTTGGGCTCCAGAGTAACATTGGCAAAAAGTGTCTTTTTACTGTGCTGCTGCATTAAAGCTGCACTATGTAACATTTTTCAGTAAAATATCCAAAAACCACTAGGCCAGTGTGATATATTTTGTTCAGTTGAGTACTTACAACATCCCAAATGTGTCCAACTATTTGTAAATCGTGAGAAAATTGCTGTTTTAACCAATGACGTGTGAGGGCGTGGCCTGTCGATGGTGTCATATCTGCATTCCCTCGGTTTCTGGTTTTATTTTGCAGAAACGCTTTACTCTCACTGCAGTGTGAACAAGTGTCATAGCAGCGGCTGAGAGAACGCACAGAGTAACGTCTTAACATCATTTTCAACACACTCAGATGTGTGTAATATGATCAACAGAGCTGCGTTACCTCACACTCATGAGCGGAGGAGCGGAAATGGCGACTGTGGCATAATAAAAGTCCTGTTGCTCGCGAGGCGTGTGTTGCGTTCATCTTATTAACAATCGCTCCAGCGGTTCCTCAGCTCCACAACACTCGCTCCTGCTTCTGCTTCACTACAGTAACGTTAATAATCACATCCATCAACATGATTTCTGCCCGAGTCCTGTCCCGACTCTTCCTCACCGGCTGTGAGGTGAAGATCACATGTCCCAAGATTCTGCGCTCAAACTTGCCGTCATCAAACTATGCCTTTGTTTTGAACAGGCGACCTCTAGCGGACGGAGAAGTTACATAGTGCACCTTTAATATATGAACAAATGTGCTTGCAATACTCCAAGAAGAAACATGCAAGCTATGATGGCTGAGCTGGAATGACGCACCAGAGACTCGTAGATGAGCAAGGCCAGCTGAGTTAGGGCAGCATTGCAGCCTTCGTGTTGCCCATGCATCTGCAGCCCCTTCAGCACACTCGTGTAGAGCCACGTCACAGCCTCCGGAAGCAGGTTACCACCAAGCACCTGCACAACAATTCATTCACACACAAAGTATTTTCACAAGGCAAGGGACTAAAATACAAAATAGCTGGCATCTTTAGAAATCAATTCAAATAATTTGCAGACTGAATTCAGAATGTTTGGACATTTTATTAAAGGGACAGCTCACCTAGAAATGAAAATCATCATTTACTCACGTTTGTTCCAAAACTGTATGAATGCCGAACACAAAAGATATTTTGTAGAACATAGGTAAGCAAACGGGCCATTGACTTCCATTGTATTTTTCCCCATACTATGGAAGTTTAACTATGGTCGCTCATATTCTTCTAAATCAATTCTTTTGAGTTCAGCAGAAGAAAGAAAGAGTGTTAATTTCGTCAGACGAGACGAGACTAAATATCTTCATCAACAACTTTTTTTTCCATGACAAAGACGAGACGAGACGATGACGAGACTGCACCAATGTCCAAAAACGCTGACTAAGACTAAATTAACATGCATTATTGTTGACGAAAAAAGACGAGACTAAAATGTTTTGCTTAAAATAAAAACTAAGATAAACTCTCTTCATTTTCGTCTACAATCGTCTTTACTTTTTCATCATGAGAGAATATTCAGCTGTTCAAAATATTCCGAAAGAGTTTGCGCTGTTGCTCATGTAACTTACAGGTCTCAGCAGCCGGTCATCTCGCGGTCATGTGGTTCCCGGAGCGCTCAATACTTCTAGCGCTGTGTCAATACATTTGAATGGCTTAAGCCGCGTAAGTTACACAACAGCTTCAATATACAGGTGTTTGCAGCAATTTTTGGTAAACAGTACAGCATAGTGTGCATTGATTATTACGTCAGCCACATTTACAGTAGGTTATCATTTTATTATGGAGAGTGATGGAGATGCAACATTGTTAACATTAATGTTAATGTTTTTCTCGTATATAGCCCTCAGGTATTCCTTACTTATCAGTCACACTCATACTCATTGGTGGTCAAATGTGACCATACACCTGAACTATTTTTAAAATAAATAGCCTATATTTAAGTTCAATAATATTTATTTAATATTTTGAGGAGATATTTTGGTACTAAATACTATTTGTACATTAATTATGGTCCATTAATGACCACTTAAAACATTTTTCTTCTAATATTTTTGTTATTTATATTACAATTAGTGCAGTAATTAAGGTTAAAATAGAGAATTCCACTGCAAAGAGGCAAATTAGAGTCATTTTGTGGCTGGAAAAATAAAATTTCCACTTGTAATGCCATTACTGGTGCCTATATGGCTCTTTAATAAATATAAATGTAGTCTAGTTGCTCAAAAAAGTATTGCAGATCATAACTGCTTACTTATTTGTGAAATTTTTAAATGTTAGTAATAGTGAATAGTAAAGAATGCAAGCAAATATAATTTAACCCCAAACAAGTTTAAAATAGTGCTAAAAGGCAAACTTATTTTTCCTTATATGTACAGTAGGCCATATAAATATGAATTCATACTGAATCAAGATCGAAATATTTGTGCCCATCGTCTCATTAGCTAATGCTGATTTTAGGCATCTTCGCTGTGAATAAACCAGCAGGTTATATATATTTTATCGAACTTATTTTGCCACACAATATATTGAGTTTTCTTTTGACTAAAACTAGACTAAAATGACGAGACTTTTAGTCGACTAAAACTTGACTAAGATACCTTGAGTTGTCTTTTGACTAAAATTAGACTAAAATGATGAGACTTTTAGTCGACTAAAACTTGACTAATAAAAAAAAGATATGTGAATGACTAAATATGACTAAAACTAACAAAGACATTTGGTACAAGACTAAGACTACATTAAAAATAGGTGACAAAATTAACACTAGAAAGAAATGACATGTTTGGGACTTGAGGGAGGGTGAGTAAATGCCAGAATTTTCACTTTTGTGTGAACCATACTTGAAGAGGGACAGACAGGAAAAACCAGCACCTGTTTTAGCAGAGTCCAGCAGAGCACACCAGCAGTCCGTTGACAGTTTACGGTGTCCTTCCAGGAAAGGGAGTTAAAGCATATAGTCAGGAGGTTCATGTAAATATCCTGAAAAGGAGGGAAGAAAAAATATTACTCAGCTATAGAAGCCAACTGATGGAGCTCACAAAGAAATGTTTAGTTACCTCACTTCGGAGAAGGCACTTGCCCAGTGCTGAGAGATCATCTGTGGGTGTATTCGTTTGAATCCCCTGTGAGGAATCCATCGACACCATCTCCTCGTCTCCTGGGCAGACGATGAAAATAACAAAACTTGCATCACAGTAATCAGAAGGCTTTTAAACTACCATTTTATTTTTCATGTGAACCATGCTTGTGTTTCAGACTTAACAGGTAATGGACTAGGGAGCTGAAGGAGGTGATCTGAGTTTGGTTGCACAATGTACATGAAAGCAACTCACACACTGGTTCAGAAAGTAAAGTAACCAGCGCATGTGTTTTAGCCAATGATGTTCCAAAAAAAAAACTGCATACAAGCGTGAGCGAGTGCGCAGTAATCAGAATAATGCTCGCAATCTGATCTCTCCTCAAAGCAGCAGAAAGTGTTGTTCACCCGCAGCAGAGAATAGTACCAAATGAATTAAAACTGCATTGTGTTCTCCATCTTGAGCAAGATGAGCATAAATGCACCAGGTTTCGATAGAATCAAGTGAATCTAAAACTAGTTCAATGTTTCGGGAACTACTGAACACAAGGTGCTTCTTATCAGCAAAGTCTCTCACAGGTAGACATGTGCCGGTAAACGGTAATACGATATACCGCAATAATGAACATGCACAATATTGTTATAGTGGGCACTTCAAAATACCGTGAATAATTATTTATTACGAATTATTCAGATTTTTAGAATGTATTTTAAGAATACTTTACCCATCAACCGTTTAAAATGAACAACGCGTCAAAGAGGAACGCGCACTGACGTAAACAGACCGTTCATGAGCCGAGCACATGGCGGAAGGCGTGAAGACGCACTGAAGTGCACATTCACTTTCAGACAGCAGAGGGCGCTGATGGAACAGCTGAAATACAGCCGTTTCCCCAGTAACCACAATCCGGTGCTCGTCATCACATAACCTAATACTTAAAGACTTAAAGTCATTTTCAAACTTAATTTTTTTTTTTTTTTTTTTAATTACATGCCCTAGATATTGTTTGAATATGTTCTGTTATTCAATCACACATTTTACAATATGGCTCCATTATTTAACATTAGTTCATTCATTAACAAACTGACAATGAAAAATACTTCTAAAGCATGTATTAATCTTAGTTAAATGTACATTTCAGCATTTAATAACACATTATTAAAATCAAAAGTTGTAACTGTATTATTTAATGGACCTGAGCTTACACTAACAGTTGCTTTTTTAAACTAACATTATCAAAGAAGAATAACTTCTGTAAAAATTTAGCTATTCACTCTTTGTTAATGTTAATGCATTAACTGGCGAGACATTATTGTAAAGTGTTACCTATTGTTCTTTATAATTCTTTAGCACTTTAATCTGTTTCAAATATTTGTTTACTTTATAAATTTTTGTGTATTGCTTTATTGTATTTAAATGTTTGGTTCTTTTGTTATAAGAAAGTTTTTAAACCTGTTATAGTATGACAAAACTTTTTTGCAACTTTTTTTTTTAAATATCATGATAATACCGTATACCGTGAAAAAAGCTTCAGCAATTAATCGCAACATGAAAATTTGATACCGGCACATGCCTACTCACTGGCATGAAACTGAGGCCGCAGGGGTTTCCAGATGTGCTGTCCAAGCTCGGGAACACTCTAGTTTAGGGTCTAATTCTCACTATTAACTAGTTGATTATTAAAATGCATATTAGTATGATATATTCTGTGTATTAATAATTATAAAGCACATATTAAAGGATTAGTTCACTTTTAAATAAACTTTTGCTGATATTTTACTCACCCCCATGTCATCAAAGATCAGTCGAAAAGAAATTAAGATTTTTGATGAAAACATTTCAGGATTTTTCTCCATATAATGGACTTCAATGGGCTCCAAACGGTTCAAGGTCTAAATGACAGTTTCAGTGCAGCTTCAAAGGGCTTTAAACGACACCAGACGATGAATAAGGGTCTTATCTATCGAAAGATCAGTTTCTGCGAGAAAACGAGCAGTATTGATGCCATTATTTTACCTCTTATCAGACGAACGTGATAATCTCTGAGCTCCGCCATAACTTCTGCTAAGTGAGGTCAAAAACGAGCCTGGTCATAGATGCATAAGTAGATGCCTCATTAGCGCCTGCACGGATTAATAGAATGAGGCATCTATGATCAATATATCTATGACCACGCTCGTACTTTGACCTCACTTAGCGGAAGTTATGGCGGAGCTCAGAGATGATCACGTTCGTCTGATAAGAGGTAAAATAATAGCATAAATACTGCTCGTTTGGCTAGATAAGACCCTTATTCATCGTCTGGTGTCGTTTAAAGCCCTCTGAAGCTGCACTGAAACTGTCATTTGGACCTTGAACCGTTTGGAGCCCATTAAAGTCCATTATATGGAGAAATATCCTGGAATGTTTTCATCAAAAATCTTAATTTCTTTTCGACTGCAGAAAGAAAGACATGGACATCTTGGATGACATGGGGGTGAGTAAAATATCAGCAAAAGTTTATTTAAAAGTAGTGCTGTCAAACGATTAAAATATTTAATCGCGATTAATCGCATTAATGCCATAGTTAACTCACAATTAATCACAATTAATCGCATTAATCACTTTATGAGAAGCATTTCAGTTGCTCAGACTGTCTGACTGTGGTGACAGACGGTCTATGTGACAGACACATCCGTGCTTCTAAAGGTAGGCCTATAGTTTTTTTTAATGGATAATATATTAATATAATATTCCAATACATTATCAGAGCTTGGCAGACAGAATTATTATTTTTTAGACAGGTTAATTAATAGATTATAGCCTAATAAATGTTATTATTAATTTAGTTAGGCTATATCATACATAATAAATAATCCTGTCATATAAAGATTGACATTTAAAAATATTTAGATAAAAATTGGACAAATAGTTACACGATAATATAGTCATAATTTAAGTAAATTATTCAAAGAAAATAAACATTTTTAAAATTCAAAAAAGTGATTAGGCCTGGTTCAGAATGACTTCTTAAAGGGACAGTTCACCCAAAAATGAAAGTTCTGTCATCATTTATTCACCCTCAAGTTGTTCCAAACATGTATACATTTCTTTATGTTGAACACATAGGAAGATTACTGTGGAAGTCAATGGTGCCCCAAAGCAGCCTGGTACAAACTTTCTTCAAAATATCTTCTTTTGTGTAGGCCTACAGCAGAACAAATAAACTCATACAGGTATGGAACATCATGAGGCGTCATAAGTGCACCAAATAGGCTAAGAGTTCTTTAGAATTAAATAAAAGAATCAAATGTAAAATAATATAGCATGTGTTCTGTTGCAAGTTCACGTACTTGATCTTATGTTTTCTTATGGTTTATTATTGAGCTGTCAAGTTGTTAATGTTGAAATAATCATTTCATGATGTATTCTTTATTTCTGTCCTTTTTGCAATTGTTTTTTAGGGGATTTTTTTTGGGGGGTGGGGGTTGTCGTGAATGGGTGTCCCTTATTTTGCCACACTGAAGGTGGCAACCCTATTCACACCGGACGCGAATGACGCGACATGCACGCCGCTTAATTCGCGCCGCAGAATGTCTATTTGCGTCTTTGCATTGACTTAAATCACTCGCGCAAAACGCTTCATTCGCGTCCGGTGTGAATGCACCATCAGAGCAGAAAGCAGCGCTCAAGACAAGCACTTTTAGTTGAAGACCCCTGAGTTAAACCATGGCTTAATACGTTTCTCATTTCGGCGTCTCACGCTTGCCATCCACGTCTACTCTTTTAATGGCCCAAACAAGTGTGGGCAGCCGCAGCGTGCCTGATGTTTTGTTTCCGGTCTAGCTACATCCGGAGTGGTGTTGTAGTTTTTCTAACGTTACTAGTTGCTGCAACAGCATGTGAAAAAACTACAAAGTTTGTTAGACCAAAAAGAACGTTAATCTCGCGATAAAAAAATTGACGCCGTTAAAATAGGTTTGCGTTAACGTCGTTAATAACGCGTTTAACTGACAGCACTATTTAAAAGTGAACTAATTCTTTAATGTCTTATTCTGCATGACCATATTCTACATCCCTTAATCAAAACCAATACCTACACTTAACAACTACCTTACTAACTATTAATAAGCAGTAATTAGAGGAGTTTTTTGAGGAAAAAGTCATAGTCCCTTTATAATTAGAAAATGTTTAGCAGAACAATCAGATCAGGCCTGGCAGAAACGCATCCATTATGCTACACCAGGGGTCCGTTCTTCGTACCTCGCTTAATACATCCGACATGATTTGACAGATCCCAGATCTTCTAATCGTGATAACTGATCTCTGGCTAATTTGGTTCATCAAACGAATTTGTGGATTGGAATAAAATATCTGGATTAAATGATCTAAGATTACAGCGCGTTCCTGTGTTCCCTGGAGAGGGCAGATGCATCGATACCCGAAACCACGATCAGCAATGCAGCGATTGGCTGGCGTCAAGACAACGTAAGGACATCATATAATTAAAAATCAACTTACACACAAAAAAACCCCACGAATTTCATCAATCGTCAACAATCAACGGAGTTATCGACGTGCGAAGAACGGACCCCTGGAAGGATGAGTCTGATCGACTTCAGACAAAGAAGAACAACAAAAAGCAAAAACGAAAATGATTCCAGGGAGAAATGCCCTGATCTTAACATTGAGTCTGTGTGGGAAGACACGAAGACTCTTACATGAAACCAGAAACAGAAGAACTGTGGTTAGTATTCTGAGATGCTTGGGAAAATCTACATGTTGAGTTCCTTAAAATGTAAGTATACCAAGGAGAACTGACGCTGTGTTTAATGTAACTGTAGTCGGTGAATGTAAAAGGCCCGCAAAGTTTCAAAGATCAAAATAGATAAATGAGTTATTGTCTCCCAGAAGAAAGAAGCCATTCTGCCTGAAACAGTGTCAGAGTCATCAGTAATTCCAGTCTCACTTCCTGCTCGAACCTACATATGTTTTAGGGATGGGCATTTCAAGCAAAAATAATATTCGATGATTGCTGGGAATTATTTGATTATTATTCGAAAAAACGCAACACCTCCCGCGCATACACGCAGGTATAGGCTACACACATGTATAGGCTACACACATGTATAGGCTACACACATATAAACAGAGAGAGAGAGAGAGAGATTATTCACTCTCTCAATCTGTATGATAAACTGTTTAATTGATTAGGGAATAGGCTAACTCCAGCCATATAATTATTGTAACATGCTGAAACATGTGACTGTTCTTTGACATTTCCTCGAGTTACCGTAACCGTTATATGCTACGGAAGAGTGTGCGTGAGATAATGTGTTCTTCTTCTGTTGTCTCAGGGTGCTTTAGTTCGAAATGCGGCACGAAAATTGCTAATGTATAACTGTCATGTGGACCTCGGTGCACACTGAGGTACCGAACCCAAGAACCCACAACCTGAGTTTGGTTGCACTTAAACGGTGCCGTGATTCGTGAGAATGTGAAAGCAACACTCGGGTGCGTTCAGGAAGAAGTGACCAGCGTGTAAGGGATGATAGTGTTGATGATTTACCTTAGATACGAGTGAGAGCGAGCCTGCAGTGTATTCACACATAGCGAGTGCAGTCAGGGCAGCACATGAATGGCAGCCTAACTCACCGTCTCCTCAAAAGAGTCCGTTTGCAAACAGCATAAGCCGCCTTCAAGTGACACACATACGCTAAACCTAAGTGTCGTTTACTCAGCTGCACATAAGGGCACCAAATTATATTAATATTAGTGCTGGGAATCGATTAAAAAAATTAACGAATTAATCACATTTTTTCTGTAATTAATCGCATGTTTTTAATATGTTAAGTTTTTAATATTTTGATATTGTAATAATTTCAGTTAATCTCCAAATTAACGTAGAAACAATTTAAAGACAGTATATTTTAAATGTGTGTTGTATTGTCATGTTATTATGAATGAAGGCCAGTATCACTGATACGAATGTCTCTATGAAACATTGATGACGTTACATTACAGTATAACTGAAAGCTCCCAATTTCAACATTTATTAGGCTTTAAAAAAAAACAACTTTTAATTTAAGTGAACTTAAAACAATCTTTACATAACCCCATAATAATAAATGTTATTTTTACCCGTGGCTTTCCCTGTTAGACATATACAAAAATGTAATAGTTATCAAACACCTTTCTTAACTGCATAAATAACAAATGAAATATAGATTAATCATCATTAAAGCTACAATTTTCTCTGTTCCCGTTGTTCTTTGATGAACATAAATGACATCATCATCAGGGCTCCTGTCACTTTAAGAACAGCCGCAGACGAACATGACGCGGATCTCACGCTGTCCCGCGCATCTCATTTCCTCACAACTCTTTAAGTTCATTTAAGACGTTATTTAACTAATTTAAGACTCCTAACATGAGAATACTCAAAATCCTCTGTGTTGTTGTTACTGTTTGTTCAAGAGCAAAAGAGAACTCGATGTGAGCAGGAGACTGACGCGAGTTTGTCTGTGTGTTGAGTGTGTGTGTGTGTGTGTGTGTGTGTGTGTGTGTGTGTGTGTGTGTGTGTGTGTGTGTGTGTGTGTGTGTGTGTGTGTGTGTGTGTGTCAGAGTGTCCCTCGATTAGCTGACATGAGACGCAGCCACACAGACAGAACATTGACACACACACACACACAGACAGGACACTGACACACACACACACACACACACACACAGACAGGACATTGACAGCCAGCGCGTTCTCTTGTGTCTTGTCGTGCTTGTAAGCATTTACATGAATAGGAGTGTGATGATCATGTAACGCTGGGCAAAAATGAATACGAAAACGGACGCTGCGTTATTTGCGTTAAATATATTTAATGTGTTAAGCTGAAAAAATGTATCGCCCGCGTTAACGCGTTAATTTGCCCAGCCCTAATATATAATAAATAAATAAAAATATATATATATTTTTATTAGGGGTGTAACGGTACACAAAACTGACGGTTCGGTATGTACCTCGGTTTTGAAGTCACGGTTCGATAAAGCAGTTTTACAAAATTGCTTTGTACTTATTTTTATTAAACAGTGGTTTACTGAAAAAAAGGGTCTGTCCTTAAATTAATTAAACTATAACTAAAAGTTTATTGAAGATATTGCTGTGTAAACTAAATAGGGAGCCCTTACTTGCACTTTCATATTAAAGGTTAACAACAGAACCAAAACTATTAGCCTAAATTCAGTTGCTATTTATTTTTAGGTATAATAATCAACACTCATAAACTTCACATAAGGCTGTTTTTGCATTCATTTCTAAATCTATTTTATTATGTTTTTTCTCCAATTAGTTGTTGAAATATAATCATTTATACACAGTGAGTGTCATTTTCATGACAGGTTTATTTAAACATGCATGAAATAATCAAGACATCACTAACAGGTGAAGTAGAATATAATGAATATATAGGCTAATATAGAGCATATATTTAGTGAAATAGTTGATTTCTCCAGCCGTGGACACCGAATGACTGCCTGAGGTAAATGTGATGCAACATGACATTGTTTACAAGCAGTTTTAATATTGACGTCTTTCCACGATTGAAACACTGAAACGTATCATATGTAGTGTCATCACTCAATCAGCAAACGTGCCCAAAATAACACACCCTGAGAGTTGATTGACAGCTTTTAGGTGTTATTTCTTGCTGCAATAGTCAGTGTTGATGGTGTTTAAGCACAACACTGGTTACATGAACGCATCACCACCACATCAGCACCGAAAACATGGGGATTTTTTTTGGACAATAAATAGCACAACCTATTCGATATTCTATAATTAAATCATCGTGACTCATCCCTAATCCCAAATTTGCATAATTCCAGCCTATGATCTGCATCGGCTTGCCCCTCACATGTGTATGATTTTACTGAATGTTTTGCTCAATTTGTAGCTCTGAGATATATTTCGGTTGTAAGAGTCTACCCTAGATCGCAATTTCAGACAAATACATATGACATTTTTTACCATTGAGTGGCCTGACTTTCATTTCCCCCACAAGACACAGGGAGAATGTGAGTAACTCACCATCTGCGTCCTCTTTGTTTGCAGATAGCTCTGGACATTTTCTTGTAATGCAAGTCACACCTGAAAACACATTTACAACGTTTTTTTCTTTTTTCCTTCTTCTTTTGTATAAAAAAGTGACGCTTCACATGCATAAGGCAAACTCACTCAGAAGGTCAATGACCTCTCGCGTGACCAACCGCAAAAGCTGCTCCTCCACCATTTCCTGAGTCACATGGTTCTCCTCATAGGCCTCATCCTCCTCCTGCGCACTAAAAACATGAACAACCACCATATTAATAATAATGTTGACTTATTAGAACACAGATATTCTATTTAAACTCACAACATTAGTATGTTGGCATTCTCACGCCAGTATAATAACAGTTGTCTTTAAATGTATTGTGTTGGCTTAAGAAGGCTAACATACTGAACAGGTGCATGATGCATGAGCGGTTTCATCTCTCAAGGTCTAAATGCTGTGAACTTTCAATTGTACTTCTGTAACCGAAGCTGGCTTGAGATAACTTACATACTAATGCTGTACTTAAACATATTATGTTGGCTTAATAAAGCTAACATACTGATGTGATGATTAAACATTATTATTATGTTGGCTTGACAACGCCAACACACTATTCTACTCTTTAGTAGGGCTGGGTATTGACACAAATTACACAATTTGATTCGATTTCGATTGGATTCAATATCGATTATTTTGGATATGTATCAGGCAATGGCAAATACATGGCAAATATTCTCAGGAAAAACAAATCTCTGAACTAATGTTGTAAACTATGGGATTCAGTTGGTAGTACATTAGCCTATACTATAATATTTAAAGGTAAAAATTAACTGATTTGTATACAAAAACTTAAATTACACTCAATGATTTTGTTTTTATAATAAAGTTATAATATTAACTTTACAATTACATTATCATATTTCAAATCTTTTTTGAAATATAAACATTTAAACCGTGGCTGTCATAAAAACTTGCCAGATTTATTCAAACATGCATTAAATATAGAAAACATAAAATTAATATGTAATGTGGTGCATATATTTATCAAAACGCTCCTCTCTGGAGTTAATGTTTCCAGCTGACTAGCCGGTTTATGGACACTGGATGTGGTTTTTCTGAGGTAAATGTGACGTTACATGACATTTTTTACAAGCTGTTTTACTGACGTCTTTCCACAGTTTCCATGTGACAGGATATATATTTCGATAATTTTTACTGTATCTTTTAACACACTTTCAGATGCTCATGCATGTTTATTTCGCGCTGTAACTGGTATTAAAGGGTTAGTTCACCCAAAAATGAAAATTCTGTCATTAATTACTTACCCTCATGTCGTTCGACACCCGTCAGACCTCCGTTCATCTTCGGATACTTATATAGTGATGACGATTTCAAAACACTGCCTCATGAAGCTTCGAAGCGTTATGAATCAGTGAGTCGAATCAGCAGTTTGAATCGCCAAATTTCAGCAGTTTGGCGGTTTGACACGCGATCCGAATCATGATTCGACTCACTGATTCATAACGCTTCGAAGCTTCATGTGGCCGTGTTTTGAAATCGTCATCACTATATAAGTCGTTATTTAGGGTTTTTTTCCGCACAAAAACTATTCTCGCCGATTCATAAAGTTATTGTAGAACCACTGTAGTGAGATGGACTTTGTAACGACGTCTTTAGTACCTTTTAAGGGTCTTGAGAGTGAACCGTGCATTGTGCCAATGGAGGCCTTTCAGAGCCACCAGATTTCAACTAAAATATCTTCATTTGTGTCTGAAGATGAACGGAGGTCTGACGGGTGTCGAACGACATGAGGGTAAGTCATTAATGACAGAATTTTCATTTTTGGGTGAACTAACCCTTTAAGGCGGAAGAGAAGATCTGTTCATGTGCTGCTTCTCTTGAGCTGTGCCAGAGCGAGCGCCAAAACGGTTTTTATGTTTTTTTATTTCGTAATAAAATGGACGTCATTTGAAATCGGAGACTTTGTTTCATATCAATAGTAACAAAGCACAAAGATTATTGCGATTCATTGGATGGGAGGCGCGCTACATTCAACAGAAAACAGGATGACTAATCGACTCTTGGGATTTAAGAATCGACATCGGTTCATAAAAATAAGAATAGAATAAAATCGAGAAATCTATATTTTTTTACCCAGCCCTGCTATTTAGAGTCCCAATGAAACAGAAGTAGTGACAAATCTTCTATATTGTGACACACATCCGTGTGAAACAGATAAAAAGAAAAAAAGTTCTGTGGCTCAGTTATTGATTAGATATTGAAACGTGGCGAATGCACGCAAACGTAGAGACAGATGAGCGTGAGCTTGCAGGGGTGGCGTGTCCTGCATTCGTTCTCACCAAGGCTGTATCTCAATACTAGTTCTACTCGATCTTAGTGCTGCGTTCGATACTATAGATCATAAAATACTATTAGATCGACTTCAAAATTACACTGGTGTTCAGGGACAGGCATTAAACTGGTTTAGATCGTATTTATCAGACCGCTACCATTTTGTCTGTCTAAATGGGGAAAAATCAAAGATAACATCAGTAGACTATGGGGTGCCGCAAGGATCCGTGTTAGGCCCTCTGCTATTCTCTATATATATGCTGCCACTTGGTAATATTATAAGAAAACATGGAATTAATTTCCACTGTTATGCTGATGACACTCAATTATATATTTCATCACGACCAGATGAAAACGCTAAATTATCTAAACTGACAGCGTGTGTTGATGATATTAAACACTGGATGACATGTAATTTTCTGCTATTGAATTCAGATAAAACGGAGGTATTACTTATTGGTCCAAAAAACTGCCCACAAAACCTCTCACAATACAACTTTTACTTGGAAGGATGTCCTGTCGCTTTATTCACTACAGTAAGAGACCTGGGTGTTAAATTAGACCGCAACTTGTCTTTCGAAAATCATATTTCATATGTTACAAGAACGGCATTTTTCCACCTTAGAAACATTGCCAAGCTACGTAACATGCTATCTATTTCTGATGCAGAAAAGTTAGTTCATGCATTCATGACCTCGAGACTAGATTACTGTAATGCTTTATTAGCTGGTTGTCCTGCATCATCAATAAACAAGCTACAGTTAGTCCAAAACGCAGCTGCTAGAGTTCTTACTAGGTCAAGAAAATATGATCATATAACACCAATTTTATCATCTCTACACTGGTTACCTATTAAGTTCCGTATCAATTACAAAGTATTGCTACTGCCCTATAAAGCCGTAAATGGTTTAGCTCCAGTGTATTTAACGGATCTTTTATCGCCCTACAATCCATCGCGCTCTTTAAGATCACTAAACTCGAGGCTTCTGGTCATTCCTAGGATATCTAAGTCCACTAAAGGAGGGAGGGCATTTTCACATTTAGCTCCTAAACTCTGGAATAGTCTTCCGGATATTGTTCGAGGTTCAGACTCGCTGTCCCAGTTTAAAACTAGATTAAAGACGCATCTCTTTAGCCAAGCATTCACATTATAAATACGTTTTATACTACAGTTAAATCGGATCAAAAGCATTAATATTCTGAACAGCAGCTATGCTAATTATTTCCCATCTGCTTTTCTGTTGTTATCTCGGGACACTAGTCCGACACTTCAGATGCCCCTGTGATGAGACGACTCGACGCCTGTGAAGAGACGACTCAACGCCAGCGTTGTTATGGCCTAAAATAATACATGATTGATTAACTTATCCTAACATTTTTCTTTAACATTCTCTTTCTAACATTTTGTACATGTACAACAATGTACATTTATGAAATGCACTTTCTGTGAAGCTGCTTTGAAACAATGTGTATTGTGAAAAGCGCTATACAAATAAATTTGAATTGAATTGAATCATTTTAGATGTGTTGTGTCTTCCTAGCGGAGCACTAATGCTGCCAATCAGCTGCAACCGCAGTGACTTCTGTCTACTGTGAAATCTATATGATTGGTCTCCAAGCACATACATGGATATAATGAAATGATGCATGAACCTGTCAGCAGTCTCTGTACATTTGCAAGGAGCAGTTTACCACTGATGCAGTTCATATTAAAACAGTTACCTCTGCAAAATGTTCATATACAAACTAATTCTGAGTAATTTGTGCTTAAAATGTAAATCTGGAGGAGAGTTTTCGTAAAGGTCCAAACGCGGATTCGGTAGTTAAACGTGTGTATATTAATGAATTCCAAACATTCGTAAATAGGACTTGTGTGCATGCTCCTTCATAATTAGCATAATCCCCGCCCATGAGTTACAACTGCAAATGACGTGTGCAGGAACGCTGTGGAATCTGGACCTCCTTCTCAGGTTTGGCTCCAGTATTTTGCATAAATGCTAAAGAGACTAATTGGCCATATGCCTAGCAATAAATATTCAATTATCGTGTGTTCAAAGCATTTTTAGCCAGCTAAACGCCTGGTGCTCTTCTGAAAACTGCCAGCTGGTGGCGCTTTGCCAGCACAACATTTTTCCAGCTGAGATACTTTGGTTGCTATGATACAGAATATCCATGGCAGTAATGTGTTACTAGCATCTCATTTTGAAGAATATTACTGAATATAAAAATGCAGTAAAAAGCAGTGTTCTCCATTGTTGTTCAGTCGGTGTACAAGTAGAATGATTGGTCGGTGTAGTATTTGTCGCGCCCATCCTACACTGTGATTGGACGGCCGGGTAAAAAGTGACAGTGACGAGCGCTGCATATTACACAAAGTTGAACAGTAAAAAAAGGGCAAATTAACTAGTCAAGTATTATTATAGTACATGGTGCATCAAAATGCAATATCATCAGTTTTCCTAAATCAGACTAAAATATCTTACCACTGACTGGTCCTTTGGTTGATGACCTGCCACCGAAAGCTCAGTCTCTGTTTTCAATGAAGCAAAAAATAGGAGATAGCATTAGACAAACCCTGTGCTACAAGCAATATTGGTTGTTTCCATTCACCCAAAATTACTGAATGACGTAAAACAACAGTGAAGTGTCTGTGCAACCTTCAAACTACATAGTAGGGGTATGCAACATTGAAAACAGAACTATCTCAATATTGCATGGGATTTTGTGATATTAATACTTACGATATTTAGTGTTTTTGTGTTAGAACCTTAGTTGGTTTAAAGGGATAGTTCACCCAAAAATGAAAATTAGCCCATGATTTACTCACCCTCAAGTCATCCTAGGTGTATATGACATTCTTCTTTCAGAGGAATACAGTCGGAGTTCAATTATATTAAAAATGTCCTGGCTCTTAAAAGCTTCATAATGGCAGTGAACGGTTGTCGTTTTTGAAGTCCATAAAAGTGCATCTATCCATCCTATAACTACTCCACAAGGCTCCGGGTATTAATAAAGGCCTTCTGAAGCAAAGTGAGCAGCACGAGTAAGATGCACAATGGGGTCAGACATGATTTTTACCACTTCATTGAGTCTTGTTTTGTAGAAAGTCTTTCTTTAAAGTGAATTTCATTTTGTATAAATTGTATTTTAATTTTGGTCAATGTTTCATCAACTAATTGCCTGTATAATGAATAAGCAGCAAACCAAGAACTTCAGGAATGTATTGACGTGCGTAACAAACCCACTGGCCTGTTTCCGCGGCCTTTGAGTAAGACTGAAACTATAGCGTCTTTCTGTTTTTAATACATTTCTTGAATATGTCTGAATTACAGTAGGCCTAGTTATGATATTTGTGGCTGCCCTGGGGTCCGTCATACTAGGTTAAAGTTGCGCCACTGAGGCTAATCATGAGCAGTCCATGGACCCGAAAAGTTTGAGGAATTTTGATTTAGATGATGCTATCTGTTATGAACTGTAGGCTACATCAATAAATTACAACAATTTAATGCTCTGGGCATTGCCACTGATACAGGCAGCGGAAGAGCCTATTTTACGCTGAGATTCTGCTTTTCAAACATGGAAGTGTGACAAAGGCACATAGGCTACATAAATTCTCTAATGTGGATAAAGGCATATTTTGTACACATCACTATACAACATATGTCCTTATTAGGAGAAAATATGTCGTTTTAACGAGAAAAAATACGTTTTAACGGCAACATCTAGTTTTATGAGAAAAGATGTAGTTAAAATGACATCTCGTTATTACGGCATAATTAAGTGGAAAAAAATAATATGTATGTGGCAGCAACGCGTCACCGTAAACGTTAACCTAGATAAATGTGCACTATTATGAGGCATATCCAAGTGTTTGTGCGAAGTGAGAGAGCTTAAGTATTAGCGCGCTTACTGCATGACATGGAGGCGCCAACACTAGCATTTTTTCCAGATCACAGCTGAAATAACTTAAAATACTCTGTCAATTTCAGTCATACAGATAAGAGTAATATAAGAGCATTCGAAACTATAAACTCACAATAACAAGAAAACGTTGTGCCTTTGTAAAATAAAGAAAACCGATAGGATGCACGTTCTCACGACACATTCATAATTATTACTTTTGCTAGTGCACAGTGGCAAGCTTTATGTGCACGCTTGAGCGCAGATTAGGCTATGTTTTATACATAGGAAATTAAAGGATCATTATGGAATCGCTTAAATGAACAACTACTAGTCGACTAGAAAAATCTTTAGTCGAGGGCAGCCCTTGTTTTTTTAAAACATGTTTTCTGAATTGGTGTACTTTAAAAGAAAAAAAAAGGCTTAACACTACAACTACCAGAATTCTATAACTAGCGATCATTCTGACCGTTCGTACTAGACTGGACTGAATGTCATTTTTGTCATGTCATATTTACATTCGAAGCTTCTATTGAGGTTTTAGAATTAAGCTTTATACGTCTATCATCATATTTTATGACGGCATCACTGTAAAAAGTGTCAAAATCAAACAAAATCCTCAATTTGAATAAAATCGAACAACATTGATTAAATGGAGCACAGAGCGCCAAACAGATGCAGATTGCTCTACATATTACGACCTTTTTTATAATATATTAATTGTGCAAGAGCTACTAGACAGCGCCCCAAGGTGCACGCCTCACTTTGTGTGTGGCAAGTGGGAAAGCAACGTTTTTTACCACAGTGTGAAAGTCTAAATGCCAACAAACATGGACTGAAGAAGAATATTTTGTTAGATAAAAACATGTTGTGAATTATGGAAATGATTAGATCTGTCTTATTTCAATACATTTGGACTTTTGGACCATTTTGGACCAGTTTCAGTCTTACTCAAAGGCAGCGGAAACAGGCCAGTGGGTTCGTTACGCACGTCAATCCATTCCCGACGTTCTTGGTTTGCTTCTTATTTATTAATTATACAGGCAATTAGTTGATGAAACATTGATCAAAATTAAAATACAATTTATACAAAACAAAATTCACTTTAAAAGAAAGACTTTCTACAAAACAAAACTCAAAGTTTTCACCAGCATCATCGAGGCTCTGAAGCAAGGCTAAAACCTCTGTGCCAGACAATCTCTTTCTTGCTGACATTTCAAAGGTCAATAGTATATAAAAACAACTAGAAAGTTGCTAGGCATCAGTGACGCACATCTTCACTGGCGGGGAAAACTAGCAAACATTGAAATAATACGTGGCATATGCCACCTGTAATGCGGACGGTCAATTTGACCATTATAGCCATTCTAGGTAGAAACACTCAGAACTTGTGTCATTTTAATAAAATAACAATCTTTGAACAAAATAGGGAATTATAGCTATATGGGTTTCATTTCAACAAAGTTATTATATTGCAAAATTTAAAAATGGTCAAAATGACCTTCATAATCATGAGGTTACATAGATTTATAAAATCTTATTTTAAAATTTTAAAATCTTAATCTTAAAAAGGTACCAATCATTCATACAATTGCAATAGCTTTCCTAGCCATTTTAATATATTTTCAAGTAACTTTTTAAAATGGGCTTTAAATTACCTTCATAATGTGATGGTTATACTTGCAAAATCATAAATGAATTTCTCTCAGAATTTCAGTAATTATCAAGTAGTTTTCTTAACTATATTCAGGTCATTAAGTTTTTCCCCCAAGCCCCTCTTTAAAATGACCCTGTAGTGAGTTTATGACAATAACAACAACGCCTCAGTATTTAAATGAGGCATTGATTGGGTGTGATGTGAAGTTTACCTGCTGTAGATAGGCAAATAATGGACCAAGCAAAGGACAGAGGAGGCTGTTGTAGTACTCATGAGGACAGGACAGGACCAGCTGCTTCATGAACAGACGTGACAGACATTAAGGAAAACAACAAAAACTAACTGTAACCTACAGCACTTCATTCATGAGTCCCCTAGTCCCAGATCTCCATCCCTCTCTCTCTCCCCCACTTCCCATCCTGTCCTATCATAATAAAGGCAAAAACACCAAAAATAGTGCTTTTGAATGATTCAATGACTCACTAATAAAGACTTTACTTGTTTCTTTAATGGATGAATTAGCATTTTTGAACGTATCTCTTGATTCAATGACAAATAAAATGTGTATAATTGATACAATCTTTATCAATCTACAAATCTGAACCTTTTTTCAAAAGGTGATTTACTCCATTTTGATCGCTACCATGGACATGAGTGTTCATATCCAAACTAAAAACTTTTCTCCCATTACTTCTGTGATTATTGTAATACAGAAATAATGCTAGTGTGTGGTTTTGTTTGTGAAGCCGTTTTATACCTATACTGTTCATGATATCTGCTCTCTCTGGTTCAGCGGCAGCGCCAACGCAGCAATGAATGTTCACGGTGATTGTACAAGGTTTAATAGGCATAGAGCCGAATCGCTGTCAGTTAGGAACAAAACCCTGTGGGTGTTAGAATCTAAATTGCACTCTTTTACCGAATAATTGTGCAGCTCTACTTTTCAGTAGAAGTATATTTAACAAATAGCAACAAAGGATATGGACTAGGGGACGGAGCCGGTGGTCTGGAACACTGTCTAGATGGATGAAGGCGGAACCGACAATCTGCTCTGCCAAGCCTTCTATTGCATAAAAGTCTTGTTGCAAGCAGGGACCAGCATTCCCAAGCAGGTGGTAACTTTAAAAAGAAAAGAGAAAAGGGCAAAGAGGATCAGGAAAGTGAGATTACACCATTGGAGAAGAGTTTATTCTATTAAACAAACAAAAAAAGAAACATTAATCATTGAACTTTATTGTTCCAACCAGTTTTCGTAGAGTGATGTGAAGAAGCCTTGCATGCGCTCATCAATGTTTCTGTACACTGGAGAGTCGTAGGAATCTAAAACTGGTTGAGAAATTCCTGTAGGAAACAACAGGAGTCATCAGATAACTGGGGTTTGGTGTGTAGGATTAGAAATTTATACATTGTTATATCTAGGTTCCAATGTAACAGAATATAACTGAAAACATTATCTATATTTGTGTTTTACATTTTGAAGTAAACTTGAGGAAATTCTAAGGAGATTACGTCAGGCTGTGTAAGTGGTTGAGACATTGCGTATTTTGTCTTTATGCACTTCCTGACTATTTACCATGACAAGTTTAGAGCAATACTGCCTGAGTGATTGGATTAGCATCTATGCATTTGAATGACACGGTTATGCTGATTGAATTACGGCTGATGAGACAGGAATGTTTGGGGTGTTTCTCTATTTTCCTAGGTCTCCTCCCCTGCAGTACAATCCCTCCCCCTGAAATGTATATAAAATACAATGTTCAACTGGCTTTAGTCAGACTTGGAACCTCAGCGGAAAGAGAGCACGTTTTTCTCAATAAAGAATCCTGCTGAAAAACCTATCCAAGTTCTCCTGGTCTCTACTTCAAGAAACAACAGAAGTTCACAACAGGTGTTTAAAAGACAATTCATATTCAGTGATATCATTGATTCAACTGCAATGACACAGATGAGATGGCAGATGAGAACAACTGAATGATGACACTTGTCTTGTGTAGAGCTGAGTTTCATATTTGAATAAAGGGATAATTCAAATTCTGTCATTAATTACTCGTCCTTGTTCGAAGCTCAAAGGTGTAACACTAGAATGAACCTCATTGGTTCTCACACAACAAGCAAACATGCTTGAGCTTCCGTTTTCCATAACTGATGTGCGAGTTGATGAATGTTTTGAATAAAAGCCTAAATTGAATATGAACGAAAGTCTTACAGGTTTGGAACGACATGAGGGTGAGTAATTAATGACAATTTTCATTTTTGGGTGAGCTATCCCTTTAACTTTGCAATACTGACACTTTTACTAAACTAAACTGAACTGACTTGAGCTGAATAAATGACACTATTTTCTTCTGTAGAGCTGCTTTACAGCCGAATTGAACTGGTTTCATAATTGATGAAATCTGCAATAGTAACTGCTATTTTCCTGTTTATTACCGTGAAGTAGGGATGCGCGGTATACCGGTACTGGGAAAATACCGGTATGTATTTTATTTAAAACGGTACGATATCAAGATTTTGCTCATTTCAGTATATGCTGCTGTTCCGAAGGTTACCGCTAGATGGCAGTGCCCTACCCAAACTGACACGAAACCGGCAAATGTGGCAACATAGAACAAAATGAATACAGCAGTTGAATCTCACTCAACACGCACAAAAGGAGTAAATAAAGAGAGAAGTAGAAGTGAAATTTGGAATTACTTTGCTTATAAAACTGCTGAAGAACCATCAAACATTGCCAAGCATCTGACACTTGCCCAGTCTTGTACAAGACATAAAGAGATTGACAGGTGAGTGCTCAATTCAAACGATCTAACTTAGACATTTATTTTCTTTTAACACTGATCAACGCACATAGATAAGGTCGTATCGTTTAAATATAATGAAAACTCCAGCGTTCGTTTCAACCAATGACGTTTAGATTTCATAATATTTGCACGCATACTATTGCACTATATTCGCGCAAGACATAAACGACTGTGTTTATGTGACTACTCACTAAAGATGGAATTTTTTTACATAAGTTTGTGTGTATTTGACTAAGGAAAAACAACTTAATTTGGAATGTGCAACGCTCTTTAGGCTTGTCTGTGTGTTGTTGGTATGAGCGCAAAGAAAACTCTCTCTTAGCTCCCATCCCATGTATGACGGAATGCTATAAAATCGCTCGCATGTTCAAATTGGCAAGGTTTAAAAAGACGTGGGCAGTGATTTCCGTCAGCTGTCCCGAAACGAAAGCTTAAGTTTTGGATCGGAGCGCGCAGATTGCTTTTATAGTGCATGTGTGATGTCTTTTGAAGCTAGAAGCAATTTGCTCATTTTGAGTACTAGAGAAGGGAGTATTGCTGAAATTACTTTGCACAAGAAAGTTTCCAAATGACTGATTTGATAATCTTTGTTGATTCATTTAATAACAAACATTTGCGTTAATTTCCCACTTTATAAACCTCAAACCTGCGAGAGTGAGTAAAATTATGCGCAATATCCGCGCCAAAATTCAGACCCTGTATGGTATCGATTTAATATCGGTACTTCGGTATTAGATTGTGGTACCGTACCGAAGACAAAATTGTGGTATCCCTACCATGTAGCTGCAATATAAATTGTGACTTGACTTAACTTAACCAGTAACAGCTAAACCTAAATGATAAGTGTTTGTATCAGAACAGGACAAATTAGAAACCTACCTAAAACAGAATTCTTCTCCATATCCATGATATCATAGACTCTAGTAAAGGTCTTGCTAAGCCTGTTGACATTCTCTGGCAAGAACAAGCTATTGTGAGTCCTGGAAGGGTGAAGAACATGAAACCACTTCAAACACGGTTACATTAGCAGAAAAACAGTACATGTACACAAGCTAACCATGATTATCGTCACATATGAATTGACCTAATGTACCTGATGAGGGCCAACAGGTTGGGCAGCAGGGCCTGCAGGGGCTCTGCACAAGGGTTTCTGTAGATGGGCGTCCCATCAGAGGTAGTGCTGACCACAAAGCCGCCTGCTTTCGCCTCCTCAGGATCAGCCGGCCAACGAGCACGCTTGACAACTCCAACCATGGTGTACACGCAAAAACTAATCTGCCATAAAAGACAAGCCAATCAAAGCCACTCATATTCAGATTTATTACACCAGTGTTTCCCAACTCGATTCGCTTTGTCGCGTCCAGTGTAGATTCAACTCACAATAGCCCCGTTTCCACCAAAATTACCCGCAACAATTTGTCCCAGGAACTCTTTTTTCCCCCCAGACCTGCTGCTGTCTTACCTCTTTTCCACCAAGGCAGTGCTAGAGCTAGTCCAGAGCCAGAGCTAGTCCCAGTTCATAGTTGGTTCGACTGAGGAGCCTTCTAAGAACCGTTTGCTTTTCCACGGGCTGTGAGCCACAAAAGAGCCATGTCTTACGTCACTGTATACGTCTGATCATTCTCAGCAACGCTAGCGAGGCGGCGGCAATGTTGCCAAGTCTGCGGTTATGCCGCAGGCTTTTTTTCATGACCGCGGCTTGAAGCGACCCCAATTATGTGATATTTAGCCCCAGGAATGCGCATTTTATTAGGCAACCATGCCAAAAAAAACATATTTTACCCCCAAATGTGATTTTTACCGGGGAAGCCCCCCTGAAACGCGATTGGGCTTGTTTTGAGTAGCAATTGGGCGGGTTTTGTTGTGAAAACCTGGCAACCCTGGGCAGCGGGAAACACACACACACCAGGCTTGTTCGAGATGCATCGGCGCTGCGCAGACCGATCCACGTCTGATATATAAAACCGCATGAGTGAATCAAAAGCATAAGGAGTCGTATGCTCTCGCTGGACTCGTTATCTTACGCCAATCGGTCTCTGCACAGCACCGATGCGAACAAGCCTTCCATCAACAATGCAAACATTGCGTTACTATTGATGCTCATGGCTTTACGATCCTACATCGGCATCAAAACACAACGAAAACACAGCGAATCCAACGCATTCATGCAGTTCGCCGTAATTTGTATAGACGGAGATTACAAACGAGCAGCAGCTGTTAGCTCCATTAGCTGCTATTTCAACAATGGCGGATCTCAAGTTTGTGTTGGTCTTGTTGACCCCGCCCCCAGCGCCTGACGTAATCGGTTCTTACTTCTAGCCCTGTTCTAGCCCAGCAATGTTTTGGTGCTATTTAAGAACCACTTTTCCTGGCTCTGAGCTGGGGCTTTGGGTGTGGAAACACAAAGAACCGATTTGAAACTAGGCTCTGGCTCCGATCTAGCTCTAGCACTGCCTTGGTAGAAAAGGGGTATCTGTGGTTCCATCTTTCCACTGGATTTCGTCCTCCGCAAATAAACTTAATAAAGCCTGAACCTCATCGTCGGTAGCCTGGTCCTACCAGACTCTCATACATTTAATTTGAACAGACAGTCTGGCAACTCTCTGAAGTTTAAAACTATTGAGTACTGAAGGAAAATTTAAATTGAGTGGATGTACGTAGGAGGGCGGAGCCAGGCTACATCGTCGGTCCATCGGTTGTATTTTTTAAACTCCATTGTTGATTCAAATAGCAAACAACTCTTACTGCGGGCACCGCGACAGACTTTTAACTCAACCAATCAGCATGTTCAGCACCCAAGTCCCACCCCCGAAAGTTTCTGAACTTTGAAAAAGTACTTTCGCGAGCAGGGCCATTTTGAGGGGGAAATCTTTACCCAGAACTTTATTTAGACCCCGGTTCCTGCGGTCGAAACAGACCGAGTACCAGCCCAAAGTCCCTAGTTCCTGGAGAACGTTCCTGCGGTGGAAACACGGCTCATGATTCAATGAGTCTCTAAGACCAGAAATGAATGGGTCAGATAAGGGAGACATTAACAGACAAATGTGTACTCTTAAAGGTCCCATGGCATGGATTTTTTATTTTATTATATAATGTATTCTGAGGTGTACTTATAAATTGTTAGTATGATTTTTACATCATAAAATGGCATAATTTAGAAATAAAAGGCATTTTTTTATACTGATGTTTGCCCTCTGGCTGAATGCTCTGTTTCAAGGGGCGTGTCTGCTGTGAGACTTCAGTAAATACACCCACTGTTGTGATTGGCTGACATCTTTGCATTTAAAATGAGTGTTAGATCTTGTAGAGGAGGGGGCGTGGTTTAACGAGGTCTACGAGGCACGAGCTGCTGCCAGAGAGACGAATGGACCTGAGTTCACTTCTCATCTCTCAGCATGTCTCAGTTCAGTGAACTGTTGTAGTTACTAGGGATGCGCGGTATACCGGTACTGCAAAAATACCAGTATATATTTTATTTCAAACGGTACGATATCATGATTTTGCTCATTTCGGTATATGCTGCTGTTCCGAAGTTCACCGCTAGGTGGCAGTGCGCTACCCAAACTGACACGAAACCGGCCAATGTGGCAACAGAACAAGTTGAATACAGCAGTTGAATCTCACTCAACACGCACAAAACTCATTAATAAAGAGAGGAGTAGACGTGAAATTTGGAATTACTTTGCTTATAAAACTGCTGAAGAACCATTAAACCTTGCCAAGCATCTGCCACTTAATTCCTGACTTGTAAGACATTAAGAGATCGACAGGTGAGTGCATAATTCTAACGATCTAATTTAGACATTTTTCTTTTAACACTGATTAACGCACATACATAAGATCGTATCGTTTAAATATAAAGAAATCTCCAGCGTTCGTTTCAACCAGTGACGTTTAGACCTCATAATATTTGCACGCATACTTTTGCACTATTTACATCCGCGAAAGACATAACCAACTGTGTTTATGTAACTACTCACTAAAGATTGACATTTTTGACATAATTTTGTGTGTATTTGACTGAGGAAAAACAACTTAATTTGGAATGCGCGAGCTCTTTAGGCTTGTGTGTGTGTTTGTTGTTGGCATGAGCGCAAAGAAAACTCTCTCTCTCTCAAAGAGCTCTCATCCCATATGTATTACGAAATGCTATAAAATCGCTCGCATGTTCAAATTGGCGAGGTTTAAAAAGACGTGGGCAGTGATTTCCGTCAGTTGTCCCGCAACGGAAGCGAAAGTGTTGAATCTGAGTGCGCAGATTGCTTTTATAGTGCAGGTGCGATGTCTTTTCAAGCCAGAAGCAATGGAGACGCGCAGTAATGCTGAAATTACTTACAAAAAAGTTTCCAAATGACTGATTGACGTGACAATCTTTGTTGATTAATTTAATAATAAACATTTGCGGTAATTTCCCACTTCATAAACCCAAAACTTGCGAGAGTGAGCAAAATTATGCACAATACCCGCATCAAAATTCAGACCCTGTATGGTATCGATTTAATATCGGTACTTCGGTATTAGATTGTGGTACCGTACCGAAGACAAAATTGTGGTATCGAGCCATCCCTAGTAGTTACTAGCATATACTTCAGGTTATTCGTTTATTTCTAGTCAGAGGGACTGTCACTCAGGTCAGAAAGTTAGTAACTTTAGTAAATGATGGATCAGCGCTGACTCGAGACACGAACCGTTTAGAACGATTTAGTCCGATTTGGTGAACTGGTTCGACCAGTAGCTGGTAGCAGGTCTGTGTTTTATTGGTTGTCGTCTCACCTTTTCCCACCCTCTACTCATCTATTTTTCCACAGCTTTACACACCCATTTCTTGAAACTTTTTCATGACACTTTAATATCAACCTGGCTCATGACAACACACACTCCTCCACAGGTGTAACCTACGCTCAACTCTCCCGTCTATCCTCCCCCTAATCACTAGATACTGTGCTACTGATGTTCTTCTGACTCTCTCACACTTTTCAAAACCTTTTGCTCTCCTCTTAGTCCTCCTCCTCTCCCTCCTTCATCAACCCTAACGTTGAAGTCGAGCGACCGTGGTGTAGTTTGTTTATAGCCTACCTTTAGCTTTTTATGACTTAAGGCTTCAAAATTCATAAATGTTGTGTTCATCTGTGAAAATCATCTTGATGGACAAAACATGCAAGTATTATAAACTTGTGTTGATCACAGAGCTTATTTTTAGTGATAATCCAAAAGCCTATGGTAAAATCCTATTGGGTTTTTGTCGAGGGAACCAGTGTGAAGGCCTGTTCACACCGGGACGATTTTCGCGCACGTTTATCGCCGACGTTTAACGCCTCGTGACTAAACAATGGGCGCCAATGTGAGTGTTCACACCGACGCGCAAAACGCCAGGCGTAAAAGCGTCATTTAAAAAAAAACGCCTCGGGTTCGTTTTTTTATTTTGACGCGGCGCGTTAAAAACTGGCCGACCAATGAGATCAGCGCTTTTGTTCACGTGCCTGGAGCTGCTGAAGTGACAGTAAAACACGACTTGGTGGCGCTCAAGCACAAAATCGGTCTTGCCGAGCACACATTGATACGACGAAGAAGTAGTAAGTAGACAAAGAAGAAGATGAGCAGCTAATGCTGCTTGCCAGTTAGCAAAAAGTGTGTGAATGGTTTTGCCATAGACATAATATATCTGTGGTTTCGGCAAGCACGTAAATACTGTCTCTCCTCTTCTTCTGTGTGACAAGCGAGTGTCAGAAGCGTAAGTGCCGCAGCACCACCTTGTGTACCGGGAGCGCATCTACTGAATGTGCACGTTCACTCGGCGCATCGCCAGTGGAAATCGCTTGGGTGTGAACACTCAAGACACGCCGAAAAACGTCACGAAAAACGCTGGCGATAAGCGCGTGCGATATTCGTCCCGATGTGTACAGGCCTTGATGCTAACTGCCGATTGGCCTACAAAGTGACGTCAGACCTGCACCACTCTATGGACACCAAACATTGTCTGTACCATACTACATTCATTTGGTAACAGCACCACCTATTGGTCAAAAGTGATAAGCAATTTGTTCATATTAAAAGTATGTGTGATTTTTTTAGCCATTTTGACTAAAATAATCTACAAATGTCTTTAAATCACTCATTGTTCCAGTTGCTTTTTTGGTTTCAGAGCAAAGGCACTGTGTTTATTTACACGCTGAGACACTAAAGTGTCCAGTGTGTTATGAACTACACGTGTAAATGATGCGCTTCACTCTGAATCCGGTAGAACATACATTTAACTTAATTAAATCGAAGCCTGAGCAATCGGCTAAAAATACTGTTCCATATAGGGATAAAGATTTATTTTGAATATATCATGCAGCCCTTGGGCACACCTACCCGTGACCTGTTGATACCCATCTGGTCCTCTGTGTCAGGGTCACTGATCACCTGATCAGCACCAACATATGCCAAGAAGGTAGCAGGATCCCACAACACGCTACACAACACAGAAATAAAAGGAGGATCACATATGATTCATTCCAACATCAGATTAATAAACTCAGTAAAGGCCAGTCTGTTGTTCATACCTCCTCATATCCTCTGACAGCCACTGTGAAGTAACAGGTGTCATGAGTTCCTCCAGGAAGGCTTTCTGCTTGTTATAGTCTTTAAACTGATTGCTGATCAGTACCAGGGCTTCCATAAGAGAACACTTCTCCATCTGTGTGAGCAGCATCTCATTGGAGAACAACCTCTTCACATGCTCGTACATCATGTCGAAGCACGGCTACAACGCAATGAAAAAGAATCCATTAGCGTTAGCGTTTATAGCAAAAGAGAATGCCAATATCATCAAATCCTTTATAAAACTGAAAATGATCTCTTCATTAAAACGAAGAGCAGAACACAGCATAACTACAATTCGATAACATGTTTTGCATTGTGGAGGACTGTATTTTTTGTACCTGCATGCTTTAACATACCAGAATAAAGTCTGAATAGTCTCGGCACATCCTAATGATGGAGGAACAGGCGTGTCTTCTGACGTTCTTAACAGCTCGCGTCCGAGGTGCCTGAACACATCCACTGAACGTCAACAAAAGCGTTTGATTAGAGAATGATATGCAGATATGTTCAAAAGTATGGCCACCTTACCTTGCGTTCTTCAACCAATTCAAACGTGATGGCAGGAAATATCTTAGAAGGGAAAGAAAATGTAGGTTTATCGTATCTATAATGCACCAAGTAAAACATAAAGGCTAATAATAAATATTAAAAAAAAACTAAGAAATAGGTCAACAATATGCAAATGCATGACATTAGACTTTATAAACTAACAGCAGAGAGAGGACATCAAATTATGGGGAGAAAGGGGAGAGAATACAGGGGGTTGTGATCCAGATTCAAACGTATTACTGACTGATTCTAGATCATAAGCCGTGTATAACTGCACCACAGGCATTACAACCTGCCAACTAGGGCGGGGCGATTTGGCCAAAAAATGATCTTGATAAAATATTTTCATATCAGTCGATATCGATAATTATCATAATAAATGTCAAATATTTATTTATTTCAAATTTAAAAGCAGATTTTTGCTCCTAAGTGAGAGTTGTAGAAACCAGACTGTTAATTGTGGTTTTAAGCTACACTTCACGTTTTTGAATTCCTTACACTTTTCCAGTCATTTTTCCTTAAATAAATTTCTTAATAGAAAAAATGTATGTCTTAGTTTCTGATATTGTTTCTAGTCATGAAACATGTTTGTGTCGCCTGACTTTGGCATCAGTTTGCAGCTGCAGTATTAATAATATTACATGTTTTGTTTTAGAAATGCACTCTTGACAGTGAGTTGACAGTAGCTTGAGTTTGGAGGATGCAGATGTAAATTTATGTTCACTAACAAAAACACGGACATCTGTAAAAATTCTAACAACCTCATTTTTATATGGTCAAATATAAATATTATGACTGAGTTTTATTAAAACTAACCATTGGTCTTCCATAGTATCATAGATTTAGATCATGATAACCACAGTTAAAAACACTCAATATAGCTTCACTACCTTGGTCAAATATATCTAGGCTTTATGGTTTCTATGGTATTTGTGTGAAAAACAGTAGCCTAAAAACATTTAGTATAAATACACAAATTCTATAGTTCAAAAAATACTGTAATGATATTCCATTACTCCTTTAATACATTCAATACATGTCTACATTAATAATATAACACAATTCTATATGAATATTGCACATTTCTGCCACAGTATCATGCGGTGCAGTAGTTAGAGTCACAACAGTAAATCAATTATGGATAAGATGGAAAAGCATTCTGACTGTATCATTGCGCTCAGTGTTTCTGCAGTTTGTCAGCGCTGTTTTGTCTGGCTTTAAACTAGTTTAAAACACTGAGACATTTGTGTTTTTCGCTGAATGCACGCGCTTCTCACCGGATCTCACAGCGCTGTAAGTGTTCACGAGACCGGTCAGAGTAAACGGATCTCTTCTAGTGAGCTCGCTGCTGTTTGAACTTTGACCTGAGCCGTCTGTGAGACGCGGATCAACATAAATTTTATTGCGATTCGATATATCGTTTATCGGCCCAGCCCTACTGCCAAACCACTAAATGCGGGTGGATTTCTACTAGCCACTTTGTCAGGTTGAATTGTATATATATAATATAAAAAATGTTATTGCAGTCTTTTAAAAAGGCATCTGAAATAGTAAACTAAGTGCAATGTAGTCAAAATTGAAATATCTGAAATGCTTCCAATACTCATTTTCCACAGTATAGATACATGATACCAGCTGCGCTTTCTCTCTCTCTCTCTCTCTCTCATCTCTGACAGTGACTCGTTTCTTTTGCACCAGATGAATATTGTTGTTGTTGTTGTTGTTGTTGTTGTTGTTGTTGTTGTTGTTACAGGGCTTGAATTTCAGCGTGGGATTCCCACAGATTTTGTGCTCACACCCAAAGTGCGCACACAAAGCCACCTTTCAATGCTAAATTGAGTTCCTTTTCACTGCTTATTGTGCTAAAACAGTCAAATACACACAAAATAATGTCAAAATGCTGGTCTGGGCAAGTTTTCACATAAACACAGTCAGTTATGTATTAAGTGAACGCAAATAGTTGAGAAAGAAAACGCATGTGTAACAGTCTAAAGGGTCAGTGCTTTAGGTCTTAAAGTGACAGCAGCTTAATATATCTGCCAAATTACGAGATAAAATTAAAAATATCAATATGGCAGTTTTCCCCCATGGTATCAATGTCAAAATTGAGGCCAGTGAAAATGCTGAATGACCAGTAACTTTGGAAAGCCAATTGGCCACAGTGGCTGGTGAGCAAAACCGTAAATGTCAAACCCTGACCACAGGTATAAAAAAAAAAAAGAAGGGGAACACCTAAATGAAGAATTAGACTGTTTTAGTGTGTGCAAAGCACTTGACTGCTGTCAGCTCTGGCATAAAAAATGCGTATACCTAAATGTGAACCTCTTTTCACCTAGTTAGCTTTTTCCATGTCCATTTATTTCGGCAACTCAAATCTTTAAATGTGTGATCACATAAGCAAAACTGGGCAAAAAACAAAAGCCCACTGTCAATAGCATAGAGATGTATGACGCATTCTCAGACAGAAGCTCAAACCAAACAGCTTCCTGTTGGTCAGTGTGGCGATTTCGCGTGACTAACTTGAAGAGCGAAATTCTCATTTTGAACTTTTCCGCTCTTACGCAAAACTTCTGATTGTGTAGATCGGAATGCAAACGGTGTGCTTTACAATTTTAAAAACAGCAATTTATATCCCTCACCTTAAAGAGTACTTGAGGCAGGAAGTGGGGTTGGTGTTTGACGAAGGGAAAGAGTGTGGATATGATGGTAAGAACACAGGACAGAATGAGAGGATCTCTTGTCTCATAGTTTACAACCATCTGCAGCAGCTCCATGCCCTCATCTATGGGAAGTTTCTGCAGGAGAGAGAAAAAACGTCTCAATGATGACGAGATCTGCTTTAAATCCCACACCGCTGCACTGTGAAAGAAATTAGTTGGTCTTGCCTCTTTTTCGAGGATTCTGAAGAGCTGTCCAAATACACTTTCAGTGAAGAAAGTCATGGCATCCCACTGAACCTCTGAAGGGGACAGAGCAGAACAGACAATCTTAGCTTCAACAGATAACAATAAGACACAAATGAAGGCATCAGATAACCATCAGTCAATTACTGCCTGTGGTAAGCAACACCGGTGGAGCTGATTTTGTATAGAGGTGATTCAACTGTGAACATCAGTGTTTTAAGTCTATGAATGAAATGAATGAACATGGACATTTGTAAACATATGAGACACCTCCTCATTAATAAGAATCTGTTCATTTCAGAATGTGAATCAAACTCAATCTCATTCTACAAGGAATCAAAGTGTGGTGTCATCGGTACACTGATCAGCCAAAACATTACATCCACCTGCCTAATATCATGAAGGTCTCCATTATGTAGTCAAAACAGCTCTGATGCACTGAGGAAAGACCTCTGAGTGTATCCTGTGGTATCTGGCACCAAGATATTCGGAGTGGATGCTTTAAGTCCTGCAAGTTGCAAAGTGGGGCCTCCATAGATCGGATTGTTTGACCAGTTCTGACGCTCCATATGTGCATCAATGAGCCATGACCCTGATGCCAGTTCACCGGCTGTCCTTTCTTGCACCAGTTTTGGTAGGAACCAACAATACCGGGGAAAACCCCATAATTCCTGCTACAGAATGTGTGATTTCAGCAATCCTATAAGATCATTACAAATCGCAGTGTACGGCATGGATCTAATAAACTTGGGTACGACATGCATGTTGACTGTACGATGATGCACCTATTGAATCGTAGACTACGAAGCAAGTTAGTATAGAAGAATAAAATCACCATGCACTAGTGGTAAACAAAAAGAGAAAGATGAATCGCAATTGTGATTTTTATGTGTGCTGAAAAAAAACAATATGGACACGGTCGTAGCTAGGAAAGAGAGGCAAACATGGCATGCCAATTTTGCAAATGGAGCTTGAGGTAAGTGTGCCATGTCGAGTTGATCAATACACCATTTCATGATGCGTTTTTATTGGCTAGTCAGTAGATGTTAGCCTGACAAGCCAGACCCACATCAAGGTCTGGGAACACACCATTGGCAGGGCTCAATCCGAGGGGTGGGATAAACGGTTGTGTTTCAAATTCCCTCTGCACGCAATAGGATAACACTACAACCAACCAGAGTATCCGTATCCGCAACCGTATCAGGTCGGCAAAACTCTGAACACATCTTCCTTTTTTAAGAATGACTTCAGTGCCATTCTTTATTAGCAGGGAAGTAGCAGGGAATTCACGCAGAAGCCTTCACTCAGCTAAGGAGCGACGGCTTGTGGTGCCATCGCAGAGAGGCAAAAAATCCCTTTCCAGAACATTTTCATTCAACGTTCCCAGCTGGTGGAACAATCTTCCCACCGCCATCCGAAACGCAGAATCATTGACAACATTCAAAAGTCAACTAAAAACTCAGATCTTCTGTGAGCACTTAATTAAAAAAATAATAATAATAATTACCTTTTTTTTCCTCTTTCTTCCCTCCCTACTCAAGCCTGTGCTACACTGAGCAATGTACACGGACTCAGTATTTCATGCACTTGTTGCGCTAACTCGTCTCTTCGCTTCCTGTACTCCCAAGTTGTAAGTCGCTTTGGATAAAAGCGTCTGCTAAATGCATAAATGTAAATGGAACCATCGCAACTCTGCCGTCATTATGTTAAGCCCGCCAAACGACTCTATACACAATGTGATTGGCCTGACTAGAATTTGGTTTTTCAAGCTCGCAAGCCAACGGAGAGTCGCTAGATGATCTGGCTGCCAATTACATCTGCTGCCGCTAGGGTGTGTCTAGATTTCTAGGCTATGTAGATGTAGGTTGTAGCAGCAAAAGCATGGTGAGATGATCATGCTAAATTTCTGACAGTCAGAAAATGATCGCAGGCTATCTTCAGTTGTAATGCCGTGACAACGGGGGTCTTGAATCTCTCACACTGTATGACGTAGGACCAACGTTTAGGAGCCACGACCACATAAATCACCACGAATGGTCATCTTTCGTCTAGGACAGCTCAAAATTGTACAATGTGTACCATGAGACTTGCTGTTTTGGAGATGCTCTGATCCAGTCGTCTAGACATCACTATTGGGCTCTTGTCAGAGTCACTCAGATCTTTTCGCTTGACCATTTTTTCTGCTTCCAACACATGAAATACAAGAACTGACTGTTCGCTTGCTGCCTAATATATCCCACCCCTTGACAGCTGCATTTGTAACGATACAATCAATGTTATTTACTTCACCTGTCAGTGGTTTTAATGTTGTGGCTGATCAGTGTATTTGCATGGCATAACCACCAAATTTATATAATTTATATAATCTGACCACATAGTGAAATTGTACAGGACAAGGCAAGGGTGATGGGTATAAGTAAGAGTTCAAATTTGCATAGTTTACTGGATAACATAAGCCCTGCGATGAAGAATGTCACACTAGCATAGCTGATAAAAACAAAACAAAATAATTCAGAAAGCAGCAGCATAGTTACAAAAACAGCACAAAATTTGGCAGATAAAAGAGGACCTACCATAAGAAAGTGTATTAACAAATACTCACGTGTTGTATTACCAGTATCTACAGGTGTGTTGATCTGATATTGCACCCACTCCCTTGCAATTTGAAAGGCCTCAAACGGGACAATTTTACTAGCCAGACGAACTGCTTCCCCCTGGTGAGCCCTGAAAGCTGTTTAACAAATATTGTTAAGGGTTTAACCAAACTGTTGCACATTTTTTTAGGTTGTATTCACATTCATTCACACAGGACATGCACTGGTTGGTGGGGGATTTTTTTCTGTTATTCATTTTCCTAACCATATCAAATTCAAATCATATCGTATTCATCATCCCCCTACAAGTCCTGTCCTTTGCGGTCAGTGAGTGGGCAGAACCTGCTGGTACCATCCCAAGGTACAAAATCAAAAGAACCTTTCATCTCTCAAACTCACATACTCACACACCGTGCTGAAACACACACCACAGCCTCACATGCGATTCACGTCCCTGGACGTAACCACCATAAACAAATGTTTTTCCCACCACAGCCAATCGTGCTGCATGCTTATTGGCTCACTGATGTTGACGAGATTAACCTCTTAGGTATCGAAATTTGGTATCGAACAACCTTTTATGATACTCGATAGTATCGAGGCAATTCGGTCCTAAAAAGTATCGAACTCGATACCCAGCCCTAGTCACTAAAGAAGTGTGTTTCTGGTTGTGAGGGAAAGATAATTGAGCTTTCCTGTAGCTCAAACAGTAGAGCATGGCGCTAGCAACGCCAAGGTCATGGGTTCGATTCCCAGGGAAAGCAAGAATTGACAAAAATGTAAAATGTGTACCTTGAATGCAATGTAAGTCGCTTTGGATAAAAGCGTCTGCCAAATGCATAAATGTAAATGTAAATGTATAACCTTGTTCAGCTTCCCAAATAACCCAGCATTAAGGAAACAGTGGATGGAGTTAGTTTTCCCGGAGCAGCAACGGAGTTCTGCAAGTGTGTGTGTTTGTTCCCCATGAGTGGAAACCGCAGGCGGTGAGTGAAACTGCATCAAATGTGTGTGTTTTGTTGGCAATCGTGCATAAGTCCATATAATGTGAACCACACAAACGTATAGTGAATTGAAAGTTATGCAGGGATAATGCCATGATGTAGTGTGTTTGTGTGCTCATGTCTCTTTAGTGATATGAAGGATGCAATACTACTCTATAGCAACTCAAGATTAACATGAGACTGGCAGGCAGAAACTCTGTGTGTGTGTTATGTACCCTTTAACTAACTAGCTACTAACCAATAATAACTCACAATTAAAGGAGCAGTTGAAATCTTCATCACTATCAAAGTCCACTCTGGAGAATTCACAACCCGGACAATCATTCTTGGAGGGAAATCCAATCTGTAAAAGGCAAACAGAGCAATTAAATATGATAGCAATTAGTCAAAACTGTTCTGTGGCTGGGATACACAGCACTTACTTTCACAAGATTGATCCTTGCGGCTCTTAAATATTTGATGGTCATTTGGCCAATTACAGGATCCTTCGATAAAATGTCATGTCGAAATATGTTACCCCAGGTCATTTGTGTGGACGACCTCAGAAACTGTTTTGAGAGTAATATATAAATACATGATTAAATATGGAGCGCAAGATTTACAAAAAATTCTTAAAAGGTTGACCAATCAATGAGTAGCTATAATGCAGTTCAACCTGGCTGGGGTGAGTAGTGAAGGCAAGAAGAGCTTCCATATATTTATTCAGGTTAACAGGAACTTGTACTTCAACATCTGAACCCTAAAGAGAAACATCAAAATAGTCTTCATTTCTCATAAGAGGAAAAAACTGATAAATCATACACAACAGTGATGCTCATGCGATCGCCTCACCACTAGAGTGCAGATTTGGCTACCCAGGGCACAGAGAACCTGACACAGCCTCTTCAGAAAAGTGTATCTTCTTTCCACAACGGCACCTGATGATCTGGATTGAACGATGGACAGTTTCGGTTAAAACGGATGTGAACCCAGTTGATCTAAACTAAACTTGAGTAGGTTTCAAGAGAAAAATGTAAACTCACTGGTCACACAAAGCTGCACCATCTGCTGACCTGTATTAAAATAAATTCAAACAGCAGTTTGCAGTCATTCGAACAGTATCCAAGTCATTTGAGCAGGGTTCCTCAAATCTGTTCCTGCAGAGCCACTGTCCAACGGAGTTTAGTTCAAACCCTAATCAAACACACCTGAACAAGCTAACCAGGGTCTTCAGAGACACTAGAACATTGCAGAGGGGCGAGTTTGAGCTAAACTCTGCAGGACAGTGGCCCTCCAAGGCCAGATCTGAGGAACCCTGATTTAGAATAAGCGAAGACGTTTACTTACTGTGCAGCAGACAGGATGTAGTTCATGGCGGCTTCATCAAAGAGTACCATAAACGGCTTCCTCTCCTCCAACTTTCCCTGTGGAAGTAAAGAATTTTCTCAATCAAAAACAGTGTTTACATGAATACTCACCAAGACCGACATTGTGACATTTTGGGCCCCACTTTATTTAGGTGGCATTAACTACTATGTACTTATATCAAAAAATAAGTACAGTGTACTTTTTTTGTTCATATTGTAATGCAAAACACTTTTGCTGATATTGAGGTGGGATACGGGTAGAGTTAGGGACAGGTGTGGTGGTGTGGGTAAGTTTAAGGGTAAAGTTAGGAACAGGTGTGGTGGTGTTGGTCAGTTTAAGGGTAAAGTTAGGGACAGGTGTGGTGGTGTGGGTAAGTTTAAGGGTAAAGTTAGGGACAGGTGTGGTGGTGTGGGTAAGTTTAAGGGTAAAGTTAGGGACAGGTGTGGTGGGATGGGTAAGTTTAAGGGTAGAGTTAGGGACAGGTGTGGTGGTGTGGGTAAGTTTAAGGGTAAAGTTAGGGACAGCTGTGGTGGGATGGGTAAGTTTATGCGTAGGGTTAGGGACAGATGTGGTGGTGTGGGTCAGTTTAAGGGTAAAGTTAGGGACAGGTGTGGTGGTGTGGGTAAGTTTAAGGGTAGAGTTAGGGACAGGTGTGGTGGTGTGGGTAAGTTTAAGGGTAAAGTTAGGGACAGGTGTGATGGTGCGGGTAAGTTTAAGGGTAAAGTTAGGGACAGGTGTGGTGGTGTGGGTAAGTTTAAGGGTAAAGTTAGGGACAGGTGTGGTGGGATGGGTAAGTTTAAGGGTAAAGTTAGGGACAGGTGTGGTGGGATGGGTAAGTTTAGGGGTAAAGTTAGGGACAGCTGTGGTGGGATGGGTAAGTTTAAGGGTAAAGTTAGGGACAGGTGTGGTGGTGTGGGTAAGTTTAAGGGTAATGATAGGGACAGGTGTGGTGGGATGGGTAAGTTTAAGGGTAAAGTTAGGGACAGGTGTGGTGGGATGGGTAAGTTTAAGGGTAAAGTTAGGGACAGGTGTGGTGGTGTTGTTCAGTTTAAGGGTAATGATAGGGACAGGTGTGGTGGGATGGGTAAGTTTAAGGGTAAAGTTATGGACAGGTGTGGTGGGATGGGTAAGTTTAAGGATAAAGTTATGGACAGGTGTGATGGGATGGGTAAGTTTAAGGGTAAAGTTAGGGACAGGTGTGGTGGTGTGGGTAAGTTTAAGGGTAATGATAGGGACAGGTGTGGTGGGATGGGTAAGTTTAAGGGTAAAGTTAGGGACAGGTGTGGTGGGATGGGTAAGTTTAAGGGTAAAGTTAGGGACAGGTGTGGTGGTGTTGTTCAGTTTAAGGGTAATGATAGGGACAGGTGTGGTGGGATGGGTAAGTTTAAGGGTAAAGTTATGGACAGGTGTGGTGGTGTGGGTAAGTTTAAGGGTAAAGTTAGGGACAGGTGTGGTGGTGTGGGTAAGTTTAAGGGTAAAGTTAGGGACAGGTGTGGTGGTGTGGGTAAGTTTAAGGGTAAAGTTAGGGACAGGTGTGGTGGTGTGGGTAAGTTTAAGGGTAAAGTTAGGGACAGGTGTGGTGGTGTGGGTAAGTTTAAGGGTAAAGTTAGGGACAGGTGTGGTGGGATGGGTAAGTTTAAGGGTAGAGTTAGGGACAGGTGTGGTGGTGTGGGTAAGTTTAAGGGTAAAGTTAGGGACAGCTGTGGTGGGATGGGTAAGTTTATGCGTAGGGTTAGGGACAGGTGTGGTGGTGTGGGTCAGTTTAAGGGTAAAGTTAGAGACAGGTGTGGTGGTGTGGGTCAGTTTAAGGGTAAAGTTAGGGACAGGTGTGGTGGTGTGGGTAAGTTTAAGGGTAGAGTTAGGGACAGGTGTGGTGGTGTGGGTAAGTTTAAGGGTAAAGTTAGGGACAGGTGTGGTGGGATGGGTAAGTTTAAGGGTAAAGTTAGGGACAGGTGTGGTGGTGTTGTTCAGTTTAAGGGTAATGATAGGGACAGGTGTGGTGGGATGGGTAAGTTTAAGGGTAAAGTTAGGGACAGGTGTGGTGGGATGGGTAAGTTTAAGGGTAAAGTTAGGGACAGGTGTGGTGGGATGGGTAAGTTTAAGGGTAAAGTTAGGGACAGGTGTGGTGGTGTTGTTCAGTTTAAGGGTAATGATAGGGACAGGTGTGGTGGGATGGGTAAGTTTAAGGGTAAAGTTATGGACAGGTGTGGTGGGATGGGTAAGTTTAAGGATAAAGTTAGGGACAGGTGTGGTGGTGTGGGTAAGTTTAAGGGTAATGATAGGGACAGGTGTGGTGGGATGGGTCAGTTTAAGGGTAAAGTTAGGGACAGGTGTGGTGGTGTTGGTCAGTTTAAGGGTAGAGTTAGGGACAGGTGTGGTGGTGTGGGTAAGTTTAAGGGTAGAGTTAGGGACAGGTGTGGTGGTGTGGGTCAGTTTAAGGGTAGAGTTAGGGACAGATGTGGTGGTGTGGGTAAGTTTAAGGGTAGAGTTAGGGACAGGTGTGGTGGTGTGGGTAAGTTTAAGGGTAAAGTTAGGGACAGCTGTGGTGGAATGGGTAAGTTTATGCGTAGGGTTAGGGACAGGTGTGGTGGTGTGGGTCAGTTTAAGGGTAAAGTTAGAGACAGGTGTGGTGGTGTGGGTCAGTTTAAGGGTAAAGTTAGGGACAGGTGTGCTGGTGTGGGTAAGTTTAGGGGTAAAGTTAGGGACAGCTGTGGTGGGATGGGTAAGTTTATGCGTAGGGTTAGGGACAGGTGTGGTGGTGTGGGTCAGTTTAAGGGTAAAGTTAGGGACAGGTGTGGTGGGATGGGTAAGTTTAAGGGTAAAGTTAGAGACAGGTGTGGTGGTGTGGGTCAGTTTAAGGGTAAAGTTAGGGACAGCTGTGGTGGGATGGGTAAGTTTATGCGTAGGGTTAGGGACAGGTGTGGTGGTGTGGGTCAGTTTAAGGGTAAAGTTAGAGACAGGTGTGGTGGTGTGGGTCAGTTTAAGGGTAAAGTTAGAGACAGGTGTGGTGGGATGGGTAAGTTTAAGGGTAAAGTTAGAGACAGGTGTGGTGGTGTGGGTCAGTTTAAGGGTAAAGTTAGGGACAGCTGTGGTGGGATGGGTAAGTTTATGCGTAGGGTTAGGGACAGGTGTGGTGGTGTGGGTCAGTTTAAGGGTAAAGTTAGAGACAGGTGTGGTGGTGTGGGTCAGTTTAAGGGTAAAGTTAGGGACAGGTGTGGTGGGATGGGTAAGTTTAAGGGTAAAGTTAGGGACAGGTGTGGTGGGATGGGTAAGTTTAGGGGTAAAGTTAGGGACAGCTGTGGTGGTGTGGGTAAGTTTATGCGTAGGGTTAGGGACAGGTGTGGTGGTGTGGGTCAGTTTAAGGGTAAAGTTAGAGACAGGTGTGGTGGTGTGGGTCAGTTTAAGGGTAAAGTTAGGGACAGGTGTGGTGGTGTGGGTAAGTTTAAGGGTAGAGTTAGGGACAGGTGTGGTGGTGTGGGTCAGTTTAAGGGTAAAGTTAGGGACAGGTGTGGTGGTGTGGGTATGTTTAAGGGTAAAGTTAGGGACAGGTGTGGTGGTGTGGGTCAGTTTAAGGGTAAAGTTAGGGACAGGTGTGGTGGTGTGGGTAAGTTTAAGGGTAAAGTTAGGGACAGGTGTGGTGGTGTGGGTAAGTTTAAGGGTAAAGTTAGGGACAGGTGTGGTGGTGTGGGTAAGTTTAAGGGTAAAGTTAGGGACAGGTGTGGTGGTGTGGGTAAGTTTAAGGGTAAAGTTAGGGACAGGTGTGGTGGTGTGGGTAAGTTTAAGGGTAAAGTTAGGGACAGGTGTGTTGGTGTGGGTAAGTTTAAGGGTAAAGTTAGGGACAGGTGTGGTGGTGTGGGTAAGTTTAAGGGTAAAGTTAGGGACAGGTGTGGTGGTGTGGGTAAGTTTAAGGGTAAAGTTAGGGACAGGTGTGGTGGTGTGGGTAAGTTTAAGGGTAAAGTTAGGGACAGGTGTGGTGGTGTGGGTAAGTTTAAGGGTAAAGTTAGGGACAGGTGTGGTGGTGTGGGTAAGTTTAAGGGTAAAGTTAGGGACAGGTGTGTTGGTGTGGGTAAGTTTAAGGGTAAAGTTAGGGACAGGTGTGGTGGTGTGGGTAAGTTTAAGGGTAAAGTTAGGGACAGGTGTGGTGGTGTGGGTAAGTTTAAGGGTAAAGTTAGGGACAGGTGTGGTGGTGTGGGCAAGTTTAAGGGTAAAGTTAGGGACAGGTGTGGTGGTGTGGGTAAGTTTAAGGGTAAAGTTAGGGACAGGTGTGGTGGTGTGGGCAAGTTTAAGGGTAAAGTTAGGGACAGGTGTGGTGGTGTGGGCAAGTTTAAGGGTAAAGTTAGGGACAGGTGTGGTGGTGTGGGTAAGCTTATGGGTAGGGTTAGCAGTGTTTCCCCCACATAGACTAATTTGTGGCGGTGCGCCACAGAATCAACACCGGCCCCCACATATTGCGTGTCGTTATTCTTTTTCTTTTCTTTTTTACGTTCATATTTCATGTCTAAAGGATTGAAGTCTTGCGCTAATTGATGTAATTCAATCAACATGCTATTTCATTCAGAATGGTGGAAATGTAATGGAAGATAGACACCATCTAGTGTTGCATAGAAGTGCAAGTAGGGCTGAGTAGCAGGTGTGATTCTAGAGCATCCTGCCAAGTTTGGGACCAGTATGATATAGAGTCTCTGATGTCCAGAGACTTTTATTGCAGCAGCAGAACAAAAATCAGTTCAAATACAATAATGAATAAATACAAACTCAATTAGTAAGTACAGAAGAAGCAAGTGCATTTGGTATATGGTCTTATTGTACATGTTCTGAACGGCTACATTTCACACTTTCCAATGTCATGTATGCAAGTGAAAAGATTTAGTGTACTAGACTCTAATGACAGCAATGAGTTGCATCATAAATAAATGCATAAATAAATAAATGTGGACAATTTTTTTCAGAAAAGCAGCTGAAACAAGAAAGTTGTATAATGTAAATGCAGCAGCCACTCACTTTCCTACTAATGGCAATTAGCAGACACTCTGCAGCCTCCAACTGAAGCTCAGGCTCGCTCAGCAACAGGCACAAGATCTCCAAAAGACGGCAGTTTTCATTGGTGATGTGGCCCAGAGAAACCCAATCAATGTAGCCAGCCAGAGTGTTGAGAGTGGCCACACCAACTCGCCAGTGAGCTTTTGTCTGGAAGTAAAAGTCAAAAATCACAGCTAATTTCATCTGACAAATACGTAACTAGATGTAGAATATAGAGCAGATTAAATTACAAAACTGTAAGAGTGCATACATTAAAAATGCTAGTTACTGTGGTTCTGTGAATTCTGGATGACCACCAGAGGCGGTCCTAAGTACTAGTGGATAATCACTGCACCAGCTAGATAGGTCGAGAATAATACAACAACAAAGTCACGTCATGACACAGGCCGAGAGGTGCCCAGCTTCAGAATGCTTTCTCACGCACTCCAATTGACAAGGAACTCTGGCGGTCATCCAGAATTCACAAAACCCCAGTTACATACACAACCTAGCGTTCTGTTTCATTCCTTCTGACCGCCAGAGAATAATGGATGACGCATATCAACAGTCATGAGGAATGCCACCCCCCTGAAATCATTAGGGTTGCTCCAGAAGGACTGCAGAGCTCACATCATGGAAAGCAGCCACGTTAACCTGGGAGAACTGCACAAAGGTACATGGGACATCCGCAAAGGAAACTCCCCTTAAAAGCGACCCAAGATGAAGAACGATGTAACACTCACTGGTAAGGGTTGTTGAGATTTGTTATATGGCAACTTTTTCACCTCGACAATACAGCGTGATAGTCTCTCTTTGGATAAAGGCACTCCCTTGCGTACCCCACCATAACAGACAAATAACTCATCCATCTGTCTGAAAGAAGCCGTAGACTTAACATAGCATAGGACACAGAAGATGAGACCTCCCCCAATCTGTATCCGAGTGAGTGAAATGCAGCTGAGAAGCAGCCAGAAGAATAGACTGATTCACAAATTGCGGTAACAAAACTCTAGGGAGAATGGCTGGATTAGGCCAAAGAATGACCCCAGAATCCTCTGGTAACCAGCGTAAGCACAAATCACTCACTGACAGGGCAGGAAGTTCACCAACATGTTTAGAGGAAGAAACTGCCAACAGAAATGACACTTTTAAGGACAACTACTTAATATCCACAACAGCCAATGGTTCAAATTGCGGTGTAAAGAAATCTAGAGCAAGTGGTAAGTCACACACAGGAAAAGGAGTAGAACGAACAAGCCTCACTCCCTTCAGAAAACTACAAACAAGGTTATGAGACCCAAAGGAAGCACCATCAACCGGGTCGTGATAAGTAGATATGGCAGCAACATAAACTTGGAAGTGGAGGCCGCCTTGTTGTCTTCTAATAGATGCAGCAAGAAACTCAATACTTTCAGCACAGCACAGAGAACTCGGTTAATTCCTTAATCCCTGCACCAAGAAGGAAATATCCTCCAACGAGCTGCATAATATTATTGTGTTGAAGATTCCCTCGCATTATCACTGCTGCTGGTTCCCAATCCATTAACTGTGAACTGGACCCAAACTGGGCCAAACCTAGAGCTGAACCCGGCTGTGCATCTGAGATAGGAGGTCCTGTCTGATGGGAAGCAGCCATCCTAAGGAGGAGAGGAAACCATGAAGGAGAGGAAACCATGACCTGGGCTGGCCAGGAGGGATAAGGAGGGAACACGTACAACAGTCAAATCGGGCTAATGCATCTTGTCCCAATGACTGGATATCGTGAACCACCAGTGGCAATCAGTGGTAATTTCTGAGGCAAACAGGTCGACCTCTGCCTTGCCAAACCATTGGCAAATCAGCTGTACAACATCTGGGTGAAGTCTCCATTCCCCCGGGAGCAGCAAAACCCTGGAAAGAGCTCCGCCACTTGATTGTCCGATCCCAGGAGATGAACTGCCCTTAATGAAGCCAGCCAGCCCTGAGACCATGTGAGGATCTTGCGAGTTAGCTGTCAAGATGCGAGACCTGGTGCCACCATGATGATGTCGTTGTCTCTTCTGACAACATCATTCTCGTCTGATAGCTCAAAAACTTTGGGGCCAAAAAGATGTCCCGGTACAATTGGCAGTTCTCTCAACGTCTTTTTACAATTTTCAGGTAGTCAGTTCTCTTTACCTGAGCAAGCCATACCAGGAGCTGGGTTGTTAGAAAGGTCGCTAAAAGTGTCCCAAGTTCCCAAGTCACATGACCCATAGTCAACAGAGCGGTCTGTAAGAACTGAGGTACAGAAGCGTCAATATTCGCGGACTCTAATGTGTCATTACAGACAAGAAAGAGCTGGCAGAGAGATTTCTCTGCTCGAGTTATATAGGCTACAGACTCATATGCCTTCTTCAAGAACGTGTCAGTATGTCCACATTGCACACTTGGGCTGCGTACATTGCCTCTTAAAGCCTCATCTGTCGATACCACCAATGGTGTTACCGGCTCTTCAATTTCAGCAGCCAGTCCTACCCCAAACGGAGTCAGCCTCGGCCATTGAGGCAACAGTGAGGCTGTCTTTGACCTCCTTCTAGGCACATTGGGACCTGTAAGAATTCTGTGACAAAGTCCTTACATGGTGGCCTTGTAAACACATTATCAGCAACTTGTCTGAAGAAAGCATTGATTTGAATGGGCTGGACATGTCATAAACGAGCCACCGCCATCTGCAGAACAGATAAAAAATAATCTGTTCTGACCCACCGCTCAAACCACCTGCAGCAGATAGGCTGGAGAAAACGTGTGGGTTGCATGGCAGGTATCACCAATTCTTTATTAAGAAAATGAAGTGTCTAAATCTATAGCATGTGGTTGGAAATCACTGATCCACTGGTGTGTTCTCAGTATGTGTGGCTGACACTGGGGGTTGTAGAGACTGAAGATGTTGTTTCATCTCCGATATTTCTGAAAAGAGTAGCCACAGTCTTCGATAGCAAATGTTCAGAAGTTTCTGTCTGTAGTAAAGATTTATTCTCGCTCGGCGTGCACTCGGCTACACTTTTGAGCATGCCGTGACTGTTGTGCGAGGCTAACAGAAGAGTTGGGTCTAACTCAGCAAGGCGAAGCCGTCTCTCTGACAACGGTAGCATACTACAATGCCTCAGAGCCTCCTTCAGGTGTTGAATCCCTAAACATGATGGACATTGATCGTGTCTGTTGTCAGGAAGAAGCGTATTCTGACAATTTGCACCTTGAAACAGAGATGAGAGAGCTATGATCCATGACTCTGTCAATTACACGTCCTCGTTTAGCACCGTAGGCACTCTGTAGTAACACCCACCCAGAAAGATCAGGCGTCGATAAAATCTTCGGATAGAACCGAAAGATATATAACGTGAAAACACACTCACACGTGAAAGTCAAATCTGCTTTCGGAAAGAACCACTTGGCATACAATAACTTGCACGACAGTGAATGTGTGAAAGCGCTACCGAAGCGCGGTCGAAACCAGCCACCGGATAGTGAAGCACAGGGAATCCGAGATATCCGTCCTGATGATCGTCTAGAGCGCGGCACGGGACAGCATGAAATGACTTATAAGCGAGAAAGCGGAAAGAGGCTGAGCTGCTGCTGTTGTTTATATCCTCGCGTCTTGGTCTGCATCATGACGTAACTTCGTTATATTTTCCTTGAGTCTCGCAACTATTATCCACTAGTACTTAACACCACCTCTTGCGGTCAAGAGGAAAGAAACTGAACTTCATTTTTTAAAGAACTTAAATACAAATAGGCCTACTTCAAAAAGCAATTATGGGGCCAAGCATGACAGCCTCAGATGCTTTTTGGCATCTCTCCATCAAATGTGTTTATACATTGCCCGAGAACGGTTTGATATATTAAAAAGCTTCCAATAGCTTTTAGCAATTATAGTCTAAAGATCATCGGGTAATATTGCAAAATCCGACAAAAGCAGAGTTCCTTCGCTTTATACTAAATCTGTTAAATATCATTATTTCTGTAACCCAAGAATTTGAGAACATATCAATAATAAACAATTACCGCACAATACTCTTTGTTTTTATCATTTTATTATGCTTCTTTTACATCTGTTCATTTCTCGAAAAGCATGAAAAGAACGTTCTACTAGCCCATTTAATCTTTGGTCAGTCTAAACCCTGGGGTAACAATATCCTGGGTTATCTTTATCCATGTTTCACACTGTTCATTTGTTACCCTGGGTAATGAATTAAATCCCATAAATTCAAGTTATGTTTACACTGTACATTTGTAAATGAACCTTGATATTTTCCCCTAATAAGAACAGCACTAACCCATACCCCCAATTTTTTTTAATAACTGATAGGTAAAAATGAATAGCCCGACTTACCTTCAATTCCAGACCAGCAACACATTTCTAGAAAACAACATGAAAAAATCTATTCAAATTATATGAATGTGACAATATTTTGTTGCATATATACCAGACTGTAGAAAAAGCACACAAAAAATGTTTTGGCATGTGATCATGAATGTCTGAAGAACTCACCAACTTGTTGTACTCATTCACATGAAGCTGCAGGATGCTAAGCAGGAAGGTGAAGATGCTGTCCATATTCTGCGTAAGGGTTTGCTGGATATCTCGTCGTCTTTGAGTGGGTAATGTCTGAAATGTGATCACGTCCTCAGCCAACCGCAGCAGGACAAGCATTACGAGTTCTGTCTGAGCATCCTGAAGAGAATTACAATGTGATTGTTTATTCAAATAGACAATGATTATTTTACATGTCATCATTTACTGAATCTGCATGCAAATTGCTCATTAAGAAGCAGAAATCACAAAACATTCTCACACCAACACCTGAAGATTCCTGCAGAGTTTAGCTCCAACCATGTGTGTCAAAATTGACAAATAATATCTTCTAATATAAAATAATAAGATTTTATAAGATTTTCCCATTAACAATAATTAAAGAACATTTTGTTACGTGTTTTTGTGTTGGTATCTTGGCTGGTTTAGGCCTGTTTTTATTGTGTATTTTTTAATGTAATTATGTAAAAATATCTGAACAAGATTCATCTTGATTGAAGTGTTTGTATTTCTGTTCTTGTCCAGAAACCACTTATTAAACTACTTATCACAGGTTTTTTTTCTTTTGTTAATCTGTTAATTAAGTTAAATATATTTCATGTAGTCCTATTTATTTTATTCCTTTTATATAGTTAAGTTTATTCAGTTTTTCTCCATTCACAGAACGCTACAGGTACATGATGTGACGATGTGTGAATCCTCAAAAAACATCTGTGGTATTTTTAATGAACATTAATTTCTAAATGCACAGAATGCTCTCATTTCAATTCTCCATCACATTTGCTACGTTGCATGCAAGTTCACGCTAAATAAAAAAAACTTGCGTACACGAGCTGGGACCTGACGTGAGATTTGACGTAGCCACCGCTCACATCAATAAATGACAAGTTTTGTGTGGAAGTGGCTGTACGCCCAGTTTTCCGTACGTTCGTTTCATAAATGAGGACCATTATGTTTTAACTCTAGATTGTGTGGCTTGGGTGTTTTTTTTGGCAAGTATTGCAATTTTCTAGCCTGGATGCCAGCCGAACTTAGCCCCGCCCACAACATTTGAGGTCGGGAAGTTCAGTCTGAACTTGATCCGTTGTGGAGCGACTATGCTGGAACCAGAGCTGCTCAGACCAATCAAATTGTCAGGGTGGGCTTTATACGATGATGGACAGATGATCAACAGTAACGTAATCATCCACGTCACCAAAGAGCACTTGGGTTGAATTCGTTCTAATCCTAAATGGAGAACTTGTTCGTATATGCGTTCACCTTTACTATTTCCCTCAGAAATGATGATGGTGTTGGTAAGTACTCTGTGTATCCTTAAATTCTGTTTACAACACCGGCAAACATCGTGTACACTCATCTTCTTCTTCTACTTCTTCCAGCGGTGCGTGCAGTTGAGTTCTGTTGACAACTATGCGTCGCTCAACGCGTCACTTACTCCGCTGCTCTGATTGAGTGCAGAGGCATTTTCTTTCCTGGTTCGGTTGAAACACGCCCCATAATCACAGCCCAATGGAGCAGGAGCAGACTCACATTAGACTGAGACACTACAGTATATTAACTTAAAAAAAAAAAAAAGTTGAATCCCTTTAAAAATTCAGGTACAGGTCAATTTACCGACTTTTTTCTTTGTTCAATTTTAACACTGAACATGGGTTGGAGCTCTAAATTTTGAACTCTCAAAAGTGCATCAGATTGATTAAATTAACTTTAAAATGTACAAAATGTCCCTCCAGGGGAGCCTTGGACACTGCACCTCCCTACTGTGCCTGAAAAAATTATAAAAAATGAATAAAAAACCTTCTAGACCTTGTGGACAGTGTGACCATTAGGGATGCCACAATTCTCAATATAATATTGAACCATTCGGTACAGCATTCACGGTTCAATACACGCTTGTGAATTGCAGTTTTCTCGGTTTTGCATCAGACAATTATTTGACTGCAAATTCTATAATTTGCCTCCTCCATCCCAATACTGAACAACGCGACATACATTCACATCACACGTTAGTGGTAGAGTTATACTCACGGAATACAATAGTTATTCACAATCACGAAGGTTCATTATTTGCATGCGTTTTAAAGCCTTGCCGGCTCATTCGCGTGCGCGGTTTTAACATGCGCTTTACGGAGCTTGCGCACTAAACGCCTGTCAAACACGTGAATACAGGACTAAATAGTTGTCTTACTGCGCTAATACTGTCAAATACACACAAGGTTAACATAAATACAGTCGGTTATGTCGAAAGTGAAAGTAAAATCTGCGTGTGTCCGTATATTAGATGCACAGGTCTTAAATTGACAACAGCGCAGTAGTGAACACGCTGTCCTTAAAGGGACAGTTCACCTATAAAATGATGTCATTATTTACTCACTCTAATATCGTTTCAAACCTGTATTCATTTCTCGATGACAGAATTTTCATTTTTGAACAAACTATCCCTTTAATGTTAATAAAACAACAAAAGACAAAGAGAAAATCCCTCACTGCTCTTGACTGAAAAACTAATACAGCTAAGAATCAATGTATATTTTATAGTGAAGTCTATGTATGTAGTACTTTATTTTTAAATTCATTCATTCAATTTCATACTTAAATGCTGCTGTACAGCTCTGAGCTGCCAGTTTAAATCTTTATATTTATATATATTTATTTTATATTATAAAATACACTTGGAATACAAGGTTTTTTTTTAAAGTAAAGTTTTAAGTTTAAGTAAGGTTTTTCAATTATTTTAAGTAAAATAAAGAAAGAGTATTGCAACAAAAAAAATAGTCTTTTTTCTCCTTAACCTCTTGCTGTTCCTGTCGCCTAAGAATAGAATAACAAGAAATTTATGTGACAAGCCATCAGAACCGAACCGAAAACCGTGGTTAAAAACCGAGGTATGTATTGAACCGTGGACTAACTGTATTGTTGCATCCCTAGTGACCATCCATTCTTCTTTTTTTGTCCTGCACCAGAGACCAGTTCTGGGTTTTGGATGTGCTTTGTATTTTTCTGGAACTAAACTCTGACAGGATGGCATAACTTCAGGAGCAGGATCAAGCCGCCCCTGTCCTACAACATCAAGCCAAAACTCTTGTTACCCCCATAGCAGTCAGGGCCTCCATCTCCTTCAGCATGTCAGGCCAGTGCTGCGGCCACTCTCTCTTGACCATCTCAACTACTATGCGTGAGAGCGCATCCTTTACATGACATTCCTCTTGCAGAATTGGATGTGTCCCCTAAAACAGGACATTAAGCCATATAAATAAATAAGCAATCGTCATAAAGCATGCAATAAGAAGATTGAGTGGAGACGCTCACATTTGACATCAGGTCCATAGTGCAGTTCTTCAGCTGGAGCTTTTCTTGCGGTGCCATGTTATTCCACCGAAACCTGTTCATAGAAGAATGTGTTCAGTGTTCAGTGTTTAATGTTGTTTACTATAGCTATGTTTCCATCCATCCTTTTTGGGATATTGCAAAAAAAAAATTATTGAGGTGGATATTTTTAATCCAATAAGACATGCTATAAACTAGGGCTGAACGATATATCGTTATTGTATCTATATCTAGATATGAACTTTCAAGATATTACTATCGAAAAAAGCAACGATATAGACGATATAGATTTCCCCTCTCCGCGCTCGCCCTGCATACAACTCTGGCAGTCACAACAAACATCAGTTTTACGAGTGCCCTTGAATGCACCGCTAAAGCCAGCGCGCACACACTACCAGGGACGTGGGAACTATATTGTGAGAGGGGGGGCGGCGTTTCCATGGTGACGCGTCATTGCTTGTCACGTGACACACCGCAGCAGCAACAGCGCTGAATGAATGATGATCTGCTTTTATGTCATTTTTTTCTTTTTTATTCAGAATATTCACAAATGTGTTAGCTATGGCATGAAATATCTGATATTCCGATTGTCAAATACATGCAAGTGGAAGTATATTGTTGTTTAAACACCTTTATAACGATGGCGTTAGTTGAGCTGTATGCGCGATGGGCGCCGCCGTGTTAGTTTGTGCCGCAGACGCAGTTCAGAGAATCGGATCTGTTGGATTTACAACCTCTATGTTTACAACACGTGAATTCATCCACTTCTCCAGAAATACTTAAAAGTAAGTGGCTGGTGAACTGGGAATAGAATAGAGTAAACATTGAAGTTACTTACACAATGTGTATCTGATATGAATAAAACGTGTCGAATTATAATGGAAAGGATTATTATTACCTCTTTCATAGACATCAGTGTGTATTTTACAAACTCTACATGTATTGTTTTTTTTGTAATTATGTGAATTTATATGTTTGAAACCTAAAATAAACAGTATGTGGTTGAAAACACTGAAAAGTTGTGATATATGACAGCTCTGAGCGCGCCTGACTCTGGCTAAATTCAACATTTGATCATGTGATGCACTTGATTATCCGCTCCAGGGACCAGCCTAGAGTGATCACACCTGTGTGATCGTACGTGCGAAAGGCTTAAAAACAATACATTTTCTGACACAAATTTTTGAAATGTAGGCTTAAATCAAACATTTTAATTCAGAGTCTGGTTTTCACCGAACACGTAGTCTTATCGTACTGTATCGATATCGAGATATCTGGCATGAAAATCGAGATATGAAATTTTGTCCATATCGTTCAGCCCTACTATAAACTATGAAGGAAAAACATTTACAGAATAAATCCCTTGATGCACTAACTCACGTGATTTTGTTTTAAAGAATGTGATTGGATAACAGGATTAACCAGCACATCAATCACATCGAGCAGCATCTCAAATGTTGGTTTGGTGGTTCTGAAATGCCTGAGTCAAAGTCATCAGAAAGATTTGGAACGCAAGATAACTTGTTGCGTTTCGTCTGGAAGTTATTTATGACGCACACAAAAAAGAGCCACAGTTGCTTTACCGATTGTAGAAACTTCAAATTTTATCAAAGATGTTCTGCGCCAATTTCCCAGGAAGTGACAATTTTATGCTGCCTTCACGTGCTATCGGAATTATCGTAAATACGAATTTCCTAGATAAAAATTGCACATGAAAGCCCTCTGATGTCGTGCTTACAACTGGGAAGTTCGGAAATAATTTTGATACCCCAATTCCCGAGATGGGCGTGTCATAAGCTTTAAATGTCCCGTTTTTCCAGTTTTTTTGAAGCTTTGATTGTGTTTACAGTGTGCAATATAACACGTGTTCATGTTTCGCGTGTAAAAAAACAGTATTTTTCACACAATTTACTTATCTGTATAGCGCTGTTTTCACTGTCCTAAAAACAGCTTGATAGATTTCTTTGTTCTATGAAGTCCCTCCTACGTAACGAGTTCTAATTGTGCCAGCGGTTCCCGTGTTGTGATTCGTTACCCGGAAAGGTCACGCCTCTTACCATAACGGGGAGATGCATTCGCTCAAAGTAAAGCGTCCCTGGCCAAACAAAGGTGATCTGACTCCGGGATGAAAATAACAGCATCTCGATGACATGGCGACAAACACACTCTACAAACGCAACACTTCCTCTTCTCCACGCGGGAGCTACAAGACCACGCCCCCTTTTTTGCGTATTCTTGTGGGCGGAGGTTAGTCAACAAACTGTTCTACTGACGTCATTAAAGCAGGATGTACATGGATGTAGTCCAAACGGCCGTTCGCTGTAGGCTTTGAAAGGGAACTTCTGTCAAATAAAATATCTCGCTTGGCATTGAACTTTGAGCTTTATAATTTTACAGGTATTATTTATGCTCTAACAGCAACATTACACACTAACTAAAGTTTGAAAAATGGGATCACAAAGAACAGGACCTTTAAACATGGTGGCGGGGAGAACTAGACTGCTGTGGCAGGTGTGGTTTTATTTTTATTTTTTTCCAAAACAGCTAGGTCGTCTTGTCTTGACATTAATGTAGTACATATTTACATGTAAGAGTAATCATATGAAGCGTATTGTATGTTTGGTACTGTAACGGCCACCTTGAATACGGTGCATGATGTTAAAGGGTTAGTTCACCCAAAAATGAAAATTCTGTCATTAATGACTTGCCCTCATGTCGTTCGACACCCGTAAGACCTCCGTTCATCTTCAGAACACAAATGAAGATATTTTAGTTGAAATCTGATGGCTCTGAAAGGCCTCCATTGGCACAATGCACGGTTCACTCTCAAGACCCTTAAAAGGTACTAAAGACGTCGTTACAAAGTCCATCTCACTACAGTGGTTCTACAATAACTTTATGAATCGGTGAGAATAGTTTTTGTGCGCAAAAAAAACCCTAAATAACGACTTATATAGTGATGACGATTTCAAAACAAGGCATCATGAAGCTTCGAAGCGTTATGAATCAGTGAGTTGAATCAGCAGTTTGAATCGCCAAATTTCAGCAGTTTGTCGGTTTGACACGCGATCCGAATCATGATTCGACTCACTGATTCATAACGCTTCGAAGCTTCATGTGGCCGTGTTTTGAAATCGTCATCACTATACAAGTCGTTATTTAGGGTTTTTTGGCGCACAAAAACTATTCTCGCCGATTCATAAAGTTATTGTAGAACCACTGTAGTGAGATGGACTTTGTAACGACGTCTTTAGTGCCTTTTAAGGGTCTTGAGAGTGAACCGTGCATTGTGCCAATGGAGGCCTTTCAGAGCCATCAGATTTCAACTAAAATATCTTCATTTGTGTTCCGAAGATGAACGGAGGTCTTACGGGTGTCGAACGACATGAGGGTAAGTAATTAATGACAGAATTTTCATTTTTGGGTGAACTAACCCTTTAATGTTGTTGTGCCTTTAAGATAACCGCTTCGGTGGTGCACGCTGTTTTTGTATGTGAGCGCGCACGCATTTTGAGTATGACGAGAGAGATGACTGCTCTACGGCCGACTGGTGCTTCAGTTTATTAATGTTACTTTTCCCCTTTTGTAACGTTTTTCAGAGTGTTTATTTTCCATTTCCCCCTCACTCTTTGTACATGTATGGGAGGAGTGTACTCTTTTGTGCGAACCCTTTATAAAGACTCGTGGGACTAGCAGTTAATTTGACCAGTGTCGTTCTTCTCGCCTCCTGTTTCTTTTGTTTTCATCTGGGCAGACGTTACAGTCCACAGCGAAAATAGCCTGCATTTGACTGAAATGATAGAATCAGCAGAAAGCCGACTAACTGGAATGTTTACACGGTTGTCGGTGCATGGGACACTACATATGATGTCGGTTTTAACAAGATTATCCCAATAAATAGGCAAGAAAAACCTGGTGTCCGCCATGATTCCTGTTCACTCCGACAACAAAGCACTTGAATGCAACAAGCTTGTAATCACGACTTCTAAAGTGGGAATTAGGAAATTTCCGATAGCACGTGAAGGCAGCATTATTCTCGTGAAAACATGGGGTGGACACAGTGCTTTAGTTTATTCACAAATATTTTACTTGCTACGCTAGTTAACCCCCTCGCTTTTTTTCTTATCAGTGCCAAAGGGACTCGTTTTTTATCATCAAATGTCAGAGCATGTCAAAACTTCTAAAGGGCCCCAAAAGAGACTCCTAGGGGTTAAATTCACAACTTTGGATGGAAACATAGTTATTGATGTACACACACACACACACACTAAAGTGTTTTAGACACTTACTTGACTACATGCTCCAGTATCTGCAGCCCGAAGTGTCTGACCACTGCAGTCTGGGATTTCTCCGCTAACTGAAGACCACATTCAACGCAGATGGGACTTTTCTCTTTGAACTCTTCAATAAACTATAACAACAAAGAAACCTATTAAAACATTTATCGACAGCATCTAGAAGGGCTGCAACACAAAATTCATGGCTCAGTATGCACCTCCGTTTTGGGGCAAACTCGTGAGACTTTCGTTCATCATTAGAAGAACACAAATGAAGATCCTTTTAATGAAATCAGAGATTTCTGTCCTCCATTGACAGCTACTCAACTACCAATTTGATGCATTAAAAAGTTCATAAAGAGATCATAAAACTAATCCATATGAATTGTGCAGTTTAGTCCAATTTTGAATGGTCTCAATCGCTTTATATGATGAACAGTTTGAATTTAGGCTTTTATTCACATTTAACATTCATCAACTCACACATCAGTAACGGTAAACAGAAGCTCAATCATGCTTGACATGCGAGCCAATGAGGTTCATTCTTGTGTTACGCAGCACATTTGAGCTTCAGCAAGAACCAATGAGGTTCATTCTCGTGTTACGCATCACGTTTGAGCTTCCGCAAGAACCAATGAGGTTCATTCTCGTGTTACGCAGCACGTTTGAGCTTCTGCAAGAACCAATGAGGTTCATTCTCGTGTTACGCAGCACGTTTGAGCTTCTGCAAGAACCAATGAGGTTCATTCTCGCGTTACGCATCACGTTTGAGCTTCAGCAAGAACCAATGAGGTTCATTCTCGTGTTACGCATCACGTTTGAGCTTCAGCAAGAACCAATGAGGTTCATTCTCGTGTTACGCATCACGTTTGAGCTTCTGCAAGAACCAATGAGGTTCATTCTCGTGTTACGCATCACGTTTGAGCTTCAGCAAGAACCAATGAGGTTCATTCTCGTGTTACGCATCACGTTTGAGCTTCAGCAAGAACCAATGAGGTTCATTCTCGTGTTACGCAGCACGTTTGAGCTTCAGCAAGAACCAATGAGGTTCATTCTCGTGTTACGCATCACGTTTGAGCTTCAGCAAGAACCAATGAGGTTCATTCTCGTGTTACGCATCACGTTTGAGCTTCTGCAAGAACCAATGAGGTTCATTCTCGTGTTACGCATCACGTTTGAGCTTCAGCAAGAACCAATGAGGTTCATTCTCGTGTTACGCATCACGTTTGAGCTTCAGCAAGAACCAATGAGGTTCATTCTCGTGTTACGCAGCACGTTTGAGCTTCAGCAAGAACCAATGAGGTTCATTCTCGTGTTACGCAGCACGTTTGAGCTTCTGCAAGAACCAATGAGCTTCATTCTCGTGTGTCAAGCAGGTTTGGCTGGGCCTGTTTATGTTTAACATTTATGTGTTAAGCTCTTCGGTTTGTGTTTATGTTCACTGATCAATGTTTAAATGTGAATAGAAGCCTGAATTATATCTGTTCATCACAAAGAGATCGTGAAATTTTCTCTTCAGAAAAGTTGGACTAAACCACTTAATTCATAGATTAGTTAAACAACCTCTTTATGAACTTTTTGAAGCGTCAAAAGTGTCAGTGGCATAGCTGTCAATGGAGGGACAGAAATCTCTCAGATTTCATAAAAAATATATGTATTTGTGTTCGAAAGTCTTACAGGCTTGGAACGACATGAGGGTGCATAAATGATGACAGAATTTACATTTCTGTAATATTTCAATACATGGAACCTATCAATATAACTTTTTAAAATAATAATAATAATAAGTTGAAGTCATCCTGCGACCCACTTATAAGCTTGCTGAGGCCCCCTATTGGGCCCTGGTCCCCTGGTTGAGAACCACTTGTCTAGTGCGATGTGTTGATCTGCAATTTTTATTATTTATTTATTTATTTAAATGTTGGACTGTCATTGCGTGTATCTGTATCCATTCTGCCGCATCCCTTGAGTAAATGTATGAGCATGTGAATGTGCATCATATGTTATGTATGCGAGACACTCATTTACACAATGTCGCGTATTGCAAACTTCTTTATGCTTCCCAATTGATATCGATAAGGTTATAAAGCAAAACATAAGGGCATATAGACATAAAATAAGATTACGATTGATTGTTTGAATAAACATGAATGGAATGAAAACGGGAGTTGCCAAAACAGTGTTATTCAAATATGACCTCCTTAATATGGATATACGTATCAATACGTACATAATATCCTTTTAATAGTATTTTATAGATGATAATGTACCTTAAGGGCCTCCAGGCGGTATGTCTGGCTGGATTCTGCCTCCATCATCACATTCACAGCCTTTATAAGCGCATCGCACAAAGCGCGTGTCGGTTCGGCCATGGCTTTCAAGCACGTCCAGGAGATGGGATGTAAAACACCAGTAGACTAGTAAAATGTTCTTGCACGCTTCGCTACTAGTTCAGCCTCTATAGATGTGCATTAAACAAAACGTGGTAGGTCTGTGCTGTCTGTGGACCGCCTTAATCAAGATGGCGGAAGTTATGTGACGTCTGGGGATTGTAGTTTTTTAATGTTGTTGACAAGCGCCACGTTAGTTTTACATTCGCTGGATATGCGCTTTTTTGTCTCTGTTACATTATATATAAATACCACAGTTAGTTTTAAAAATATTCAACAATTGTATATGTGGCAGTGACCGTGTAAAAATTCCTCCCACTTTTCAAACATAGCTAGGTGTATGGGCACTTTTATGTTATTTGGTCATATTTTTAAAAATACTTATCATTTTGGACAAATTCCTCTTTCTTTGTCAAACTTACAATAAAACCACTTTATTTTTTTACTACCTAAAATATAGCTGTCGCACAGTATTAGTGTCATTTCCACCACAACACTGTAATGTCCAAAAATAGTTTGTGTGAAAGATTGTTCAGATGGTTTCTATGGAAATGTTCAGTGACATCAGAGCACATGTTGGACATGGAGGGAATTCAAATTTTGATCAACAACAAATGAAGAAAAATCAAGTAAATATTGCTTGCTCAGTTAATGTATTTATTCTATGTAATTTCCAAGCATGCTGTAGGCCTATAGGCTATAAGGGTGTTTTTAAAAAGCTAAAAAATGTAAGTTAAATAAGAGTATTTTGCATACATGAAGTGCTAAGTGTTAATTCAAAGGTAATCATTGAAGCTATCTTCCATTTTTTCACAAAAAAACTACAGAAATGTAATTTCCACCACAGAGGGCAGTGTGCTGGAAACAACATTTATGATTACAAAGTACAATTGATATGGATTGCGGGAGTAGATTTGTGTAATAATTTTTATATTATAATATATTACAATATTTTTTTAATTTATCTCATGTTTCTCAACATTCACGTTAATTCATTGTCATTTCCACAACACCCTGTCATTTCCATCACCACACACATTTTTAAAAAAATACTTTAAAAGTTCTCATCACACATTACAAATTTACAATTTATGAGATCATGCTCTACTTAATATGAAAATTCAAGTTATTTATTTTCTAATAAGCGTTTACCCAAACCAATATTAAATTTCAGAGTATGACAGGTCAGCATTTGGTCCTTAGGGCAGTTCATTTATCTCATTGACATATGTATAATTATTGTACATTGTGGACAAACTGGTAAAACTACAAAAATGATCTTAGACAATTCTTGAGTAGCATAAGTTATTTAAATAACAGCTGTATATTGAGATGCGGTGGAAATGACATTTGTTCACTGCAGGTCAGAATTTTTTTTTAAATAATAACAATTTCTCTTGTAATCTAAGTTTTTCCTCTTATAGACCTTAAAACTAGACAAATTATTTAAACTTATGAGACTGTTACGTGATTTTTGAACAAGTTTATTTTTTTCAACTTCACATGGCTAAAAGTGCCCCTAGTTAAAGAAAGCTACAGATCACTTGATTTTATTTTAGAAAGCAAAAATAAAAATTGGTTTATACAAGGCACCATTCTACAAGTTTAGCCTGTGTTCTTGTCATAGCCCATTACAGTCCCCATGAAATCAAAATGTAAGTTTTTTGTCTTTAAGTATGAATATGTTAGCCTTACTATTATCTATAAGCTGTGCTCCAAAACAATGACATAATTCACATTTAGAAGATAAAAGAGTTCAAAACGTACAGTCTCTCACTAACGCCAATATTGACCAATGAAGACATCACTCACTTCAGCTTCTCATCAGATTTTCTGTCCAATCAAATGCTCACCAGAATCTAAAGTGTCCTGCTTCATACATTGTAGGCTAAATAGACACTGAATCTGCAGACATAGGGGATATGGAACGATTAGATTTCCATTAGGGCGAATTAAGCTATATTTTAACAGGTAACACTTTACATTAAGGTTCCCTTTGTAAAGGGTTCATAAGGGTGTTTGTTAATGACTAATAACTCATTTACAAATGCATTATAAATCGTTGATAAGCAGTTATAACTGCATAAATAAAAAGGGTGACTTTACGCAATGCCTGCCAAATAGTGAGCCATTTTTATCTCACATGTTATAAATGCTTAAAAAATATATTTATTCACACTTATTTAACTCAAAGATTCCTGCAAAAATAGACTATCATAGTGAGACTGAAGGGTGTTATTTGTGGTTTTATCATTAACATCTCAATGACTGACACTTTTCTTAAAATGTTCCTTACCAAAAGTTACTCCCATGATATTCCACAAAATTCTCATTATGCCTATCAACTTCTTGTTTATCAAAATGAAATTATCAAACGTTATTTTGGAGAGAAAAAAAACGAGCACAATAACTTGATGAGATATTAATAATGAATATTGTAATTCCAGTATTAGTGACTTGTGAACCTTATAGTGTAAAGATGTGAACCATTTATTAATGAGTTACAAACATTAACCTTCATGTAAAGTGAACACATGTGAATCATGTAACTCATTAATAAATGTTTCACATGTTTTCACTTTACATTAAGGTTCACTTTCACAGGTTATTAATGTTTGTAACTCATTAATAAATGGTTGAGTTAAACAAGTGTGAATAAATAAATTTATTAAGCATTTATAACAAATGGCTCACTATTCGTCAGGCATTGCGTAAAGTCACCTTTTTTAGTCATGCAGTTATAACTGCTTATCAACGATGTATAATGTATTTGTAAATTAGTTATTAGTCATTTAAAAACACCTTTATGAACACTTTACGTAATGTAAAATATTACCTTTTAAAGCGATAATGAACGATAATTGGTTGAGGAAACTGCGGCTTTAACAAGCTCAATGGCTCTGGCCGAGCTGTGATAAAAACTAAATGCTATTGGCTACTAAAAGGGGAGGAGTTGTTCCCTCTATACTCTCATTGGCTGTGTCTGAAGCCGCATATTCACTGAGTAGGTACTTAATTTCAGTAAGTACTTACTTAGCGAACGCTAAAATATTAGGTACTATATAGCGTGTGTGATTGTAGTATAACCAATAAATTAACTAATACATATTTTTAACCCTAATATGACCCACTTTATCCTTAAAGTTTAGTTTTTTTTTCACGAAAACCCAAATTCGTTATCTCTTGAATATGTTGAATATGTATCTTGTATGTAATTATAAGTTCTGCAATAAAAAAAAATAAAGATATGAGTGACAGGTGCACCTCATAACATCAGTAACTCGACAACCCTATAGTAAGGTTTTCCTCAGCGCTTTCAGTGTTTATAATATCTGCAGAAAGGAGACTCAAAGAGATCACCTTTGGAGAAGACTGTTCATTTTATACTCCGAAAATATAAGTATCACTAGCCTACTTAAAAAATAAGATTACTCCAGAATAAATTACTAGCCCACCCCAACCCTTACACACAATAATAATGATAAAGGCTGACTAATACTTAATTATATTACTTTTTTCATACTGAAAATGATATGTTTTAGTAAAACAAGCAAAATGTAATTTGTTTTGTTATGACATAGCTATGCATGAATAATAGATGCAGCAAATGGGAATACATCTCAATTTTCAGTCAAGCAATAATGAATTAATGCAGACATTAATGAAATCATTATATTTTATTTACTGACAACATGAATGAGTAAAATAATGAATAGAAGTAACAAGCACAATACAAGTCAAACAACACATGAAACGACGCTTTATTTAAACGTATTGTTCTAATCACACATTTACAGGCGGTGAACCCCACATCCTGCTGCCATCTCAACACAGCTCTGCGGCTTTATTTTGATGAAGCACCTTCGCCTGTCCTTGCCATCCGTCATGTCCCTCATTGCTGTAGTCAGACTGGACCCCATACAGAGAGCCATGGGCGTCGGAACCATTGTATGTGGGTGGGACAAGACCCACCCACTTTTTACAATCAATGATATTGGACCCACTCACTTTTACACAGTAAAAAACGCAGTGTAAAATGAACACTTAAAGTGTTAATTTTAACACTACTCTGGATCATATATGGTCCCAATCTAATTAGTGTAAAAAGTACACCGTTTGTAGTGTTGAATTTACAGTGTTAATATAGCACCCTACAGTGTAGAAAAATTACACCGTGAGTGTAAAGTGTTACACTTACAATTGTTGTTCAAGTTTTACACTATGGGGTGTTTAACACCCCTGGTGTTGATTTAATTCCACTATAAGTGTTATTAATAAAATATTCTGTTCGGTGCAAAAAAAATTTTACACTATTTTTTACACTATTATATGGTGTTAATGTACAAGATCAGACACAAAATCAAGAGTCTTCAGACGTATAAATCCAAAGTTTATTTAACAAATGGACAAAGCGGCTACTTTAAAACATATCAGATGTGTAAATGTCAATTAGTCAATAACATTCTTGAGGTGTTGCACAGAAATACAATTTAAAAAAAGTTAATAAAACGCATAAAATCATCAAACTTGCCTGGACACAAACAAATATAACAGGTAGATTTGAACAAGATTGCAGAAAGCTACTTGTCAACAGTTGTGTAGCATCCATGAATGCTGTTCCTCCCTGTCCCATCAGTGAGCAGGTATGGCTGTGTGGTCTCTTCAATTCAATCAAGGTGTTCTGGTATGTCATTCCTTGCCTACAGATCATAGACAAAAAAAACAAAAAAAAACACTCAAAGTCAGCTCTCCAATTGGCCATCTTTGTATCAGTTTTCCACAATACATTCAACACAACTGGCAATATTTTGAGGCAGACTAATTTTGAGGAAGTGTGACAGAAATGTCCAAATGTACCTTTTTGAGGATGAAATATTTTTCAGCTTGATATGAGGACATCTTTCCAGGTCTCTTGCAGCCTCATGGTGATGGTGGAATCGAAGGAAGTAGGAGATGAATTGCAGGATCGTTACGGATTCTAAATAACAAATGTGACAACTTCAGCAAAAAATGCATGAACGTGTATAGATAATCTTATTCTGAATTATAGTCGAACCTGAATCATTGGTTTCATCCTCTTTCACAGCAGATTCCGCAGTCAATCAGGTCCTTGAAGGTCTTGGAAGAAGCCTTTCCGGGAACTGAGCTGAGGTCTTCTCACTAAAAATCAAAACGAACAAAAAGAAAAAAAATCACCAAACAGTTACATAGAATAATGACATGCATAACTCTCAGGAACCATTCTGTTCAGATGATTGTGTAGTCACAGGGTAGTACCATTCACTCACACCTGGCATTAAAGGGTTAGTTCACCCAGAAATAAAAATTCTGCCACCCAAAAATAAAAATGACTTACCTTCATGTCGTTCGACACCCATAAAACCTTTGTTCATCTTCGGAACACAAATGAAGATATTTTCGTTGAAATCCGAGGGCTCAGAAAGGCCTCCATTGGCAGCAATGACATTTCCTCTCTCAAGACCCATAAAAACTACTAAAGACGTTGTTACAAAGTCCATCTCACTACAGTGGTTCTACAATAATTTTATGAAGCGATGAGATGTCGTGGCGCATGCGTCGTGGTGCTTTGTGAGTTCACGTCTGAGGCACAGAATAAAGTTGAATAAAGTCGCTATTTTGATTTTTTGTTTGCGCACAAAAACTATTCTTGTTGCTTCATAAAATTATTGTAGAACCACTGTAGTGAGATGGACTTTGTAACGACGTCTTTGGTAGCTTTTATGGGTCTAGTGAGTGCAAAATACATTGCTGCCAATGGAGGCCTCACTGAGCCTTCGAATTTCAACAAAAATATCTTAATTTGTGTTCTGAAGATGAACGGAGGTCTTACGGGTGTCCAACGACATGAGGGTCAGTAATTAATGACAGAATTTTCATTTTTGGGTGAACTAACCCTTTAACCTTCATCTTGGGTGACGCACAAGTGAACTCGATGTACAGGTGTAAATGCACCCAAGAAGGTCTAGGCCACATTCTTTTATTAAAGGGATAGTTCACCGAAAAAAGAAAATTCTGTTATTTACTCACCCTTATGTCGTTCCAAACCCGCAGGACTTTCTTTTGTCTTTGAAACACAAATGAAAATCTTTTTGATGAAATCTGAGAGCTCTGTCCCTCCATTGGCAGCTAGACAACTACCACTTTGACGCTTCAAAAACATCATAAAGAGATTTTAAAACTAATCCAAATAAATCAATCAGTTTAGTCCAAATTTACTTTTTCTTATTATGCTCGTTGATTAATGTTTATATGTGAATAAAAGTCTACATTAAATCTATTTCAAAATCAATCGAGTAGATTGAGTAAACCACTTCATTTGGATTGGTTTTATGATCTCTTTATTAACTTTTTAAGCTTCTAATTGGTAATTTCAGGACTGTCATATTAATTTGAGTTTTGAAGATGAATAATAAGTCTTCTTGGGTTTGGAATGACATGATGGTGAGAAATGACAACAATTTTAAACTTTTTGCAGTTTAATATGTTGAATTAACATGATGACAGTGATTGATGTGTCTTCATGAATCAAGACCAAGCGGCAACCTCCCACAGTTTCTCCTCCCACAGCGGCAACCTCCCACAGCCAATACGGAAGTGCCTTAAGGCCCTTTCACACCGGACGCGTAACGAAAAAGCGAAGCGGAAAAAGCGAATATTTCGTGTGTGAATAGTTCGCGTCAAAACCATTCACACCAGCCGCAACGCGAGTTTGCGACTTTTCAGAGCTCCAGCATTCCAAAACATTCGCGCCGACAGCTGAGAAACACGGACACGTAATCATTCAGTGGAGACAAGCTTTTAATTTTCTTTAAAAGACAGAGAAGAAGGTTTTGGGTGCACCCAGTCTTAAAGAACAGAGTCTGAAGGGGAGGATGCTAATCTTCTACAGGAGCTAAAACTTTATCATGGCCGGTTCCGCACTTACTTTCAAATGTCCGTGGGACAATTTGAGGAGCTCCTCCAGACAGAGACGGTAGCAGCGCATCTGACGAGACACACACACACACAAACACGTTTGTTTTTGTGAAATGTGAGGACATTCCATAGGCGTAATGGTTTTTATACCGTACAAACCGTATTTTCTATCCCCTTACACTGACCCTGCCCCTAAACCTAGCCCTCACAGGAGACTGTGCAGTTCACTTTCTGTGAAAAAAAACTTGTTCTGTGTGATTTATAAGCATTTTGAAAAGTGAGGACATGGGTAACGTCCTCATATTTCACCCTCTTTTTGTAAGACCTATGTCATACCCATGTCATTATACACATTTGTGTCCTGATATTTCACAAAAACATGCCCACACACACACACACACACACACACACACACACACTCTAAAGGAACGGCTCAATCCGGAGCTGCTGTGTTTCCAGTTGAGTTCCAATGTAAACATTTAAGTGCCACAGTCGTACTGACGGAAACACATTCACTTTCTATAGTCGCGGACGCAATTAGATAAAAAAAAAAAAAATCAATGTATTGATTATAATATCTGTAGCCTATAGTGGGCAAACACAGCTGCATCTGTACAGCTGTAAACACAACTACAGCTGTAATCTCGTGAGAAATGCCATACCTGGTACAGGTTAATGTTGATTGAATGGCTATTGACATCAACTGGACATTTCGTCACCTTTGTTTCCGTGTATGTGACTGGTTTAAGCCTTTTCTGTCGCTGCGAGTGTTCAAAAAAATCGACATCGAAACGAAAAAAAATAAACATCGTTTTTTCGCCGCAGCACATTCGCGTTCGGTGTGAAAGCTCTCATTACACAAACAGCTGATCAAAAAATAAAACCATCGCGCGTCAAAATCGCGTCCAGTGTGAAAGGACCTTTAAACTGCAATTCATCGACTGGCCACTAGAGCGGCTCCAGAAGGAGCAGAAAAAATAATTTTGCACTTCATGACAACTGTGAGGGGGGTGATTTTTTTTATAACTCATTCGTTTACATTATATAAAGCATTAAAGTTCTGCATAATTAAGGGCGTGGCCACTTCGAGTGACAGGTGGATAGCCATTTATCTGCTGTCTGTTAGTCATCGCGTCACTTAAGCTCCGCCCACGTCCCGCCTCTTTGCCCATTTTCTGTTATCCGGGAGTGACGCGCTGCCAAGATGGCGACGGCCATCTCGTCCCTACTTTGCGCATCAGAACGGCTCATCAGAATCCTATGGGTGACGTCACGGACACAACGTCCATATTTTTTTACAGTCTATGATCAAGACACACAATCACCCAAGACACGAAAATTCCAGGTCTGAACAAAGATACCGTGTTGTTGCCCAGTTACGTTTTAATTTTACATGCTCATTTGTCATGTTTTAAAATTTGTAATGCACATAGAAAAATATATCATGACACTCACAATTCTGGATTCATCTTCAGTATTCTGTTGCTTTCTTGAAGGGCTTCCATCACTCAGAAGAACAGTGTCATCAGACTCAGTTTGCCATCTCATGAGAGGAGCTTCCTTCACTTGACGCTGCAGGGGTCTGGGCCAATTCTATTGGAAAAGGATTTCAAAATAATATTTCAAAAATTCAGTTCTCTTTCAAGCATACGTTTCGGTGTCTCACTATGGGATACGCCCCTTCCGCGTATTCCTCAGAAGCCCTATTACATTACGCCAGCCCCAATTGGCTGGCAGACGTGACGTTGTGTCTGGGAGTGGCCTCCCCTCCCTCAGTATAAAAGGGGCAGCACAACGTCACAACGACATTCAAAAACCTCTTCTCGCTTCACACCAGAAGCCTTGAAGCCTACCTTTTCAAAGAACAAACTTCTGGACGAACCACTGGCCACCACGCCGTTTTTCGTCTGGCTCCTTCAATTTGCATTCCAGCCGATTGCAAGGATTGTTCGATACAACGATGGCCGCAGCAATGCAAACCATCCCGGCTAGTGAGGGAGATTCTGTGCGACTGTGTTCATGCGGGAACAAAATTTCATGCAAGGACACACACCAGGTCTGCTCTGCATGTCTCGGGCTGAAACATGCCCAATTGGCGATCGAGAACCCCGGCTCCTGTGAACACTGCGCACGCTTCACCATGAAGAGCCTTCGCCGCAGGCTAGCACGCCAAGCTAGCCTGTCAGGCCAAGATCCCCTCATGTCACCTAGCCCTGTTCCAGCTGCCACTCCGCAGGTAACCATTCCTGCAGTAGAGCTGCCCACCACGGCAGTTCTGTCCTGGAGTGAAGAGCTTGACGCGTGCGTCCCTCTGCCTGGTGTGCTCAGCACGGACGAGGATGAGGACGCGCTCGATTTCGAGGAAGAGGGACAATCCGATTATCTTCTCTCTGAGGAAGAGGAAGATTTCGAGGACTCCCCCTTCCTTCCCCCTGCGCACTCGGCACGACTCCTCGTCGCGGCGGGATCCACGGAAGAGGCGGGCGGGGCACCATCCTCTCCGCTTCTCAGTGTTGATCTGCAAGATGTGTGCAAACGCGCTGCAGATAAACTAAATATTCCGTGGCCGACCGTGGTAGCAGAGACTGCAAAGTCTCGCTATGAGGGCAAGAGGCTGCCGAGAGCGAAACGGGCAGCACGACAGCTCCTTCCAGTATTTCCAGAGCTGCTGGAGGAGGTTGCGGTGACATGGAAGGACAAACCATTCACAAGCAAGATGCCCGTGCAGGGAGGATCCGCTCTTGATGTGGAAGGGATGGAGAAGGATGGCCTTCTCCGAATGCCCCCCATGGAGCCACTAGTTGCCGCGCACTTACACCCAAAGCGTACGGCGGCTGCAAATCCGACTTTACCATCCAAAGCGGACAGATTCCAGTCGAGCATGACGGAGCGCGCTTACAAGGCAGTCGCTCTCTCCGTCAGGGCTCTGAACGCGATCTCTATGCTTACCGCATACCAAGCGGAGCTGCAGGACGAAGTGTCGACCATGCCAGGTCAGACACATTGGGAAGAGATCTGTGTCGTTACGGATCTCTCTCTACGTCTTCAGAGATGCGCGGTTCAAGCCGCGGGCAAGGCCATGGCCACGATGGTAATTCAGGAGAGAGGAAGATGGCTTAACCTGGCCAATCTCTCTGACAGGGAGAAAGAAGCCATCCTGGACGCACCGGTGGTCGCAGAGGGCATTTTTGGCTCAGCACTGTCACTGATGCAAAAAAGATGCGAGGAGAAGAAGAGGGACGATGAGGCTCTGCAACTCTGCATGCCTAGAAAGTCGCAGACTGCACCCCCTCCGCCACCTCGGCAGACCTTCGCACAGGCCGCGGCCCGCCCACCCCCCAGCTTTCGTATTCCTAAACGGCAGAGACCGAACGTGAATGCAGCGGGTCAGGGCGGAGCACCGGAACAGAGAACTGCCTGGGCTAGAAAGAACTATCCGCCTGCAACAGCTCAGACGGTTCAGCCAGCTCCTCAACCTCATCCTCATGCCCATTATCAGGGAGCAAGGAGGAAGAAGAAGGCAGTTTGATGGGACCTTCCTCAGGGACGGGAGCCCACAGCCCCCCTGTTCGCTGGCTCCCGACCCTCAAAAGTTCAGTGTTCGACAAGGAACGAGTTCCGAAGTTCCCACTTCCAGATGTTCTGTGTGGAAAACAGAGCCCGGCTGGGCCAGGGGAAGCAGAGCGGTGAAAAGAACGAGAGACGGTGCAGTGGTGCACACCCACCCACTAGTCACAAGCACTTTCCATGTTCAAAACTCAATAAAGTTTTCACTGTACCCCCAAAACATGTTGGAAAACATAACGCCACAAAAAATGTTGCAAAACATACTGACAGAACACAATATTACATCTCCTCAGGGGGTTATCGCCCCCTTAGAGGTGATGAGACACTTAAACTCTGTCCAAACGCGAAGTGCCCACGCATGCGCAGTACAGATCACAGACTCGTTCACGACTCAGCCACACGATGGCACCAGAACACTGCAAATAAACAAGTGGCGAGAATGCACACAGTCCCGCTGGGTATTGAGAACGATACAGTACGGGTACAGAATGCAATTTGTCACTTCTCCCCCGCAATTCAAAGGGATAGTTCATTCTCAGGTGCGGGGAGAATTAAAGCATGTTCTTCAGGAAGAAATTTCCTCTCTGTTGAACAAGAAGGCGATAAGAGTGGTCCCACCCGAGCAAAGCCTCAATGGGTTTTACTCGAGGTACTTTCTCGTTCCAAAGAAGGGAACTCGGGGTCTTCGTCCCATATTAGATCTGCGTGCACTGAACAAATACTTAAGAAGGTACAAGTTCAGAATGCTCACTCATTCTACACTCCTAAAAATAGTGCGCCAGGGCGATTGGTTTACGTCGATCGACCTGAAAGACGCGTACTTTCACATAAAGATATACCCACCCCACAGGAAATTCCTGAGATTTGCCTTCCTTGGCGTGGCATACGAGTATCTGGTTCTCCCGTTTGGCCTGTCTCTCAGCCCAAGAGTGTTTGTAAAGTGCACAGAAGCGGCCCTGACTCCGCTCAGGGAACAGGGTATTCGTCTCGCTACTTACATAGACGACTGGCTGGTGACAGCTCAGTCAGAGCAGGATGCGAGAGAACATACAGCTATGCTTCTGGAACACATACAGAAGCTGGGTTTACAACTAAACACAGAAAAGAGTGTTTTAATTCCCACGCAGTCCATAACATATCTGGGGTTGTCACTGGACTCGGTGGCATTCAGAGCACGACTGTCGGAGGACAGGGTGGTAAAATTCACTCGGTGCCTGGCCGAATTTCAGAAGGGAAAAAGTGTCTCTTTCCGCACATGCCTCAGGCTATTGGGACTGATGGCCTCAGCCCTGATAGTCATTTCCTTAGGCAGACTGTTTATGAGAGAGTTTCAACGCTGGGTAGCGTCTCTGAGGCTGGATCCACTACGGCACTCCCGAAGGAGAGTGAGAGTGACGTCAGAGGCGGTGTTGGCACTGCGTCAATGGAGACTCCCGACCTTTCTGGTTCAGGGGGTACCCATGGGCGTGGTTCAAGCCAGGAAAGTCATAACAACGGACGCGTCGTTGTCAGGTTGGGGGGGCATCCACGAGGGCAGGATAGTGAATGGGAGATGGGGCCATCATCTGGCCGATCTTCATATAAACTATCTGGAAATGCTTGCCGTTTTTCTGACGTTGAAGCATTTCCTTCCCTTTCTGAAGGGACATCATGTCCTTGTGAGAACAGACAACACTACGGTTGTGGCTTACATAAATCGACAGGGGGGTCTCAGATCACTTCCCTTGCACATGTTAGCACGCAAACTGATCTTATGGGGCAATGTCAATCTTCTATCCCTGAGAGCGACGCACGTACAGGGTGTAATGAATCAGGGTGCGGATTTGCTGTCCAGGGGCAATCCTCTATACGGGGAGTGGAAATTGAACAAGGAAGTGGTCGAACAGATTTGGAGCATATACGGCAGAGCGACAGTGGATCTGTTCGCGTCTCACGACAATGCTCAGTGTCCTCTGTTCTTCTCACTGAAGGACCAGAGCGCGCCCCTGGGGATAGATGCGTTGGCGCACGAATGGCCTCGCACTCTCCTTTACGCGTTCCCACCGATAGCGTTAATATCCCCAACACTCTACAGAGTGAGGGCGGAAGGATTGAGGCTGATACTAATAGCTCCGAGGTGGCCAGGGAAACACTGGCTGGCGGAGATCATACATATGCTATAAGACGATCCGTGGCCTCTCCCGTTGCGCAGAGATCTACTGTCTCAGGCAGAAGGGGAGATATTTCAACCTCATCCAGAACGCCTGGCACTATGGGCCTGGCCAGTGAGTGGTTTAATTTGAACACAACTGGTCTGTCTGACAGTGTTATCAGGACCATACAAAATGCTAGAGCCTCGTCTACTAGGTCTCTTTACGAGTGCAAATGGGGCGTGTTTGAACGTTGGTGCACGGCTAAACACGAAATTCCCTTTCAGTGTTCGGTGGCGGTCGTTCTATCATTTCTGCAGGATTTGATAGACCAAGGGAAAGCGTTTTCAACCATAAAAGTGTTTCTGGCCGCTATATCTGCCTGTCACATAGGTTTTGATAACAAAACTGTTGGGCGGCATCCTTTAGTATGCAGATTCATGAAGGGCGCACGCCGCGCGTTGCCAGTTTCAAAACCGCTTTCTCCTTCATGGGATTTGGCATTGGTGCTTGATGCTATTTCAATGTCCCCATTTGAACCGTTGGACAAGATTGATTTAAAAATATTGTCATTTAAGACAGCGCTGCTGTTAGCTTTGGCTTCAGCGAAGCGCGTAAGCGAGATCCATGCACTTTCGGTGCATTCAGCGTGTATGCAGTTCATGCATGCGGATGCAGGGGTAATTCTGAAACCTAATCCTGCATTCATGCCTAAAATAATTAATTCTATCATCCCTCTTGAGTTGAGAGCCTTCTCCCCACCGCCTTTTGCGTCATCAGAACAGCAAAAGTCGAATGCGCTGTGCCCAGTGCGCGCTTTACGCATTTACGTAGAAAGAACCAGAGGGTTCAGGGAGAATGACCAGCTGTTCGTTTCTTGGGCGAAACCACGTACGGGGAAACCGATTACTAAACAGCGTTTATCGCACTGGATAGTGGAGGCTATTTCATTGGCATATTCTAGCAAGGGTCTTGTGCCCCCGTCTGGTTTACGTGCACACTCAACGAGGGGAATGTCAACGTCGTGGGCTCTTTTTAAAGGAGTCACGATACAGGATATTTGTGAAGCGGCGAGTTGGTCCTCGCCGCATACATTTGCAAGATTCTACAAATTGGATGTTACAGCTCAAACGTTAGCACATGCAGTATTGAGCGTAGGAATGTGAGTCGTGAGTCATGACTTGTTCAGCCCTGAATATATATGGTGGTTGGCAGGGGACTTCGAGGCAGGCTATCTGGCAATACGGGAGTTAGGATATCCCATAGTGAGACACCGAAACGTATGCTTGAAAGAGAACAATAGGTTACTTGCGTAACCCCGGTTCTCTGATAGCATTAAGTGAGGTGTCTCACCAGATCACCCTCCTTGCTGTGTGAAGCGAGGAAGAGGTGTGCTTGTTTTGAATGTCGTTGTGACGTTGTGCTGCCCCTTTTATACTGAAGGAGGGGAGGCCACTCCCAGACACAACGTCACGTCTGCCAGCCAATTGGGGCTGGCGTAATGTAATAGGGCTTCTGAGGAATACGCGGAAGGGGCGTATCCCATAGTGAGAAACCTCACTTAATGCTATCAGAGAACCGGGGTTACGCAAGTAACCTATTGTTATGCAATACAATTTAAATTAGTAAAAAATAATTGTGATTACGCTTAATTTTGATTATGCTGAGAGCTGTCTATAAAACATGGGTGTTAAATTGTGAAATTATTTATATTCACACCCTTCGTTTTTAGGATCAATTAAATGTCTGTTAAAGTTTAATAGCAACAAAACTTTGTTCACATGGAGGCCTGAAACCATTTACATATTTATTTAATCTGATTATTAAATACATTTATATAATTTAAATGTGTAATGTTAGTAAGGTATCTTAAAATGAACTTGGTGTACTACATTGTATTTTAGATCTGTAAATACAGATTCATATTATTAAAACACAAAGAGATAAATATTTAGGACATTTTTTATCCCAAAATAAATGCAGTTTGAATTGATAAACACTGATTTCAAGCTAAAGTAACATGCTCTGCCAGTACGTAGGCAAATAACGTTACTTGTTAACTGATTTGGAAGACAAATGGATTTACAGATTAGCTTTAACTCACTTTCACAATGAACTGAACTTTCATTTAAAAAAAAACGGGTACCTTAACATTAGCGTAGATGTGTCTTGACGCAGATGACGACCTGACAGACATGATATCATATTCAGTGCTAAGAACAAGCAACGTACATTTGATGTAATTCACACTTAAACATAGGGCGAATAAAAAGTTTAAACGCTTCCCCACCTCAGTCTGCAAAAAGCACTGCGCGCTACAAGACGCTTAAACACACTGATAATAATACGCATGCGTCACACAAACGGAATTCTTAACGCGTTAAATGAATAACACAGACACTTTTACCGTTTCAACAAAAGGACACAACATAATGCCACATTTAATGCTTACAAAACAAATATACAATTACCATTTGAAGAATTATCTCATCTGCGCAGAAAAAGCCCAAATGTTGCTGCTTCAGAGCTTCTTATCGACTTCACTGCCTGACTGACTCGTCGTAAAACCAGGCCTCCGTGTGACTGCAGGCGGGAATGCATTCTTTCATGAAGGCTGTGAACAAACCAAAATTAAATAAGCTAAAATATAACAAATTGTAAACACATCCCAAAAAATATTTTAGACGTAAAATCACCTTCATCTAGGAAATCAAATAGGCATGAGAAAAGTTCACATTCTTCTGTAAGTTAGGCCTACTTCTCGGCATCTCATGAACTTGACGAGCTTCCTTCATCCTGACAAAAACGCGCAGTTAATCATTTATAAATCTGTTCATAACCATATTTAACTAAAAATGTTAACAAATGTACTTAATATTTCATTTTAGAAAGAAAAGCAATCCAACCCACCGTCTCAGTCGAATGAAGATAAAATGGCATTGTCGACTGGAGAGGCAGCAGTCATCGAAGGGCGGAGTCAAAACTATTCGGCGCGTTTTTTTGCACTTTCAGTGTAAAAATAAATTTATACTATGTAGCACCCACATAATTACACTGAAGAAGATTACGCTTTAACACTGTAGATTGTTAATTTAACTCTTTGGGAATTAATGACTTTTAACACTGCAATTTTTACACTGCTGATTTTACTGTGTATCATCTCTAACATTCAGCATGTCTGTTTACCTACCCCTAACCGATAAACACTTATTATTAAACACGTTAGACACTTTATTTCCACTTTTTTAATATTTTCTTCATTTTTATTGAAAATAAATGCCTTTCCGATCTGATAGCCTATGTGATGGGAAAAGGGAGAAGATTGAGCTTGTCGAAAGGCGGACTCGAACCGCGGGTCGATTTGTGTCAAAAGTAGATGCCTTGCGTCTTACCCCTACACTACTGCCGCTCTCATTGATATGGCGATTTCCGTAATTTTGTCTTTCTGAACTATACGTTTAGCAAGCAAAGCGGTATATTTGTACTTAATGTAATTGACATCTACTCCAGTAAAAAAATTCTGAGGACCCACCCACATTTGTTTTGCTTCCGACGCCCATGCAGAGAGCCTGTCCAGAACCCTGTGCCGGCTCGTTTCAACAGCAAGCACTCCCGTGCACAAAGCATAGAAGAGCGAGCCTTTGGCATGCTAAATATTTTCTTCATGGCCAGAGGTGAGCCATGCCTATGTGCCTGAGGTTGTTGCGTTCTGCACTGCGCTTCACAATCTCGCTCTTCTCAATGGGGACATGGTTGAGCCAGAGGATGTGGAAGAGCAAGATGACCTGTGTCTGCTCCAAACATTTGTGTGCCTGCTCTCCAGAAGCATGACTACCTGTAAAATTCTTGCCAAATTTCATTTCATATGTTTACAATTACATGCACATTTTTGTTGTAGCTTTATTACTTTTGTGGTGTAGTGGGCTTTACTACTGAACTGGGAAGGAGAAGGTTGCTGGTTCGATCTCCGCAGCCGCCACCACCAGTGTGTCCTTGAGCAAGGCTCTTTACTCCAAGTGCTCCAGGGGGATTGTCCCTTTAATAAGTGCACTGTAAAGGCCTGTTCACACCGGGGCGATTTTCACGCACATTTATCGCCGACGTTTAACGCCTCGTGACTAAACAAAGGGCACCAATGTGAGTGTGCACGCACACCGACGCGCAAAACGCCAGGCGTAAAATCAGTTTTTTTTTTAAAAAACACCTTGGGTTTAAACGTTATTAACTGACTGGTCGACCAATGAGATCGGCGCTTTTGTTCACGTCCCTGGAGCTGCTGAAGTGACAGTAAAACACCACTTGGTGGCGCTCAAGCATAAAACGGTCTTGCCGAGAACACATTGGGTGCATCTCAATCAGCTCCCTAGTTCAGTAGTCAGGGCACTCAGGGCCAGCCCAAGCCTTTATGGGCCCATAAGCAGAATTTTATTTGGGGGCTCCTCTGTGCCACCAGTACGATTGACTATTGTCAGTTCTTGATAATTCACACACCCATTATCATCTGAGTGGTCAGATGTTAACTTGCACTTTAATATTCAAAGTTTTACAGTTCAGACTGAGATTAAAAGAAGTCTCTTATGCTGAATATGCTCACAATTTTTTTCCACCAGGATTCTTTGATGAGTAGAAAGTTCAAAAGAACAACATTGATCTGAAATAGAAAGCTTTCAAAAAATCCTTTAAAAAAAAAGATTACACAACTGCTTTCAACACTGATAATAATCATAAATGTTTCATGAGCAAATCATCATATTTTAATGATTTCTGAAGGATCATGTGACACTGAAGACTGGAGTAATGATGCTGAAAATTCAGCTTTGACCACAGAAATATATTACAATTTACTATACATTCTCATAGAAAACAGCTACTTTAAACAGCAATAATATTTCACAATATTACTGTCTTTTTTTACTGTATTTTTGGTCAAATAAATACACCCTTGGTGAGAAGAGACTTCTTTTAAAAAACAAGAAATGTTGATGGATTTCTTTCAAACGTTAAACAGCTTGCATTTTGGCAGAAACACGAGCAACAACAGATTTATAAATGATTCTCATTACGAATTTGGGAAGATGATTGCTGCATGTTGCGTTGCGTTCCCAAATTTATAATTTTGAACGACTCAAACATATAGTAGGCCTACTTGCAGAGAAGCATTTACTGTGAACAGAAACTGAAAGCTATGCTGTATCGCCTACTCCGTCCAAAACATGCAGCACGTCAGATAAGATATCATATTCGCACTAAACCATATCACATTCTCAAATCCAGCCATGCATAAAAAATGTACCGGGCAACTGACGAGTTATTTTTCTCGCACTATGGACTTTGAACCCTGGCTAACAAGCCAAAGAATGTTGTCCAGTCAATGGCTCTGCGAGCTTGATCGTCAGAATCAATCCGTGCATATATTAGAAAACTTTTTTAAAAAAAGTGCAGTTTATCTAGTAATTGTCTAGGCAATTTTGCTATTTCAATAAAGCAACATGTAATTTCATGTGCTCTTGGGGGCCCCCTGGTGGCCAAGGGGGCCCTAAGCAGCCGCTTAGTTCGCTTATGCCTTGGGCCGGCTCTGAGGGCACTGATCAGGGAGTCAGCCCATTGCCTTATGTCCTGATCAGTGCCCTGACTACTGAACTAGGGAGCTGATTGAGACGCACCCATTGATACAACGAAGAGGAAGTAAGTAGACAAAGAAGAAGATGAGCTGCTAATGCTGCTCGCCAGTTAGCAAAAAGTGTGTGAATGGTTTTGGCAAGCACGTAAATACTCTTCTTCTTCTGTGTGACAAGCGAGTGTCAGAAGCGTAAAGTGGCGCAGCGCCACCTTGTGTACCGGGAGCGCATCTACTGAATGTGCAGGTTCACTCTGTGCATCGCCAGTGGAAATCGATTGGGTGTGAACACAAAGACGCGGCAAAAAACGCTGACAATAAGCGCGCGCGATAGTTGTCCTGGTGTGCACAGGCCTTAAGTCGCTTTGGATAAAAGCATCTGCCAAATGCGTAAATAAATGTAAATGTGATTTATGTAAATATCACATGTAAGTGTCTCAAGCACATAGCTCAATAAAGCTGCTCATTCTACTATAATACAACCCCAAATCAGAAAACGTTGGGACAGTATGGAAAACGCAAATAAAAAAAGAAGAAGTGATTTCTAAATTTACTTTGACTTTTCATTGCAGACAATATGAACACAAAATATTTCATGTTTTGTCTGGTCAACTTCATGTCATTTGTAAATATGCATCCTTTCCTGTCATTCAGACCTGCAACACATTTCAAAAAAAGTTGGGACAGGAGCAATTTAGGGCTATTAATGAGGTAAAATGGTTAAATAATGATGTGATTTGAAACAGGTGATGTCAACAGGTGATTGTAATTATGATTTGGTACAAAAGCAGCATCCAAGAAAGGTCCAATCCTTTAGGAACAAAGATGGGCCGAGGATCGCCAGTTTGCCAACAAATACGTGAGAAAATTATTGAAATGTTTAAAAACAATGTTCCTCAAAGAAAGATAGGAAGAGATTTGGATATTTCACATTCAACAGTGCATAACATAATTAAAAGATTCAAGGAATCTGGAGGAATTTCAGTGCGTAAAGGACAAGGGCGCAAGCCTAAGCTGAACAACCGTGATCTCCGATCCCTCAGGCGGCACTGCATCAAGAATCGTCATTCATCTAGAAGCGATATCACCACATGGGCTCAGGACTACTTTGGCAAATCTTTGTCAAGAACCACAATACGTAGTTACATCCACAAATGCCTGTTAAAACTGTACTGTGCCAAAAGGAAGCCCTATGTTAACAGTGTCCAGAAGCGCCGTCGACTTCTCTGGGCTCGGAGGCATCTGGGATGGACCATCACACAGTGGAAACGTGTACTGTGGTCAGATTAATCAGTATTTCAGGTATTTTTTGGGAGGAATGGACGCTGTGTTCTCCGGACCAAAAGAACAAAAGGATCATCCAGACTGTTACCAGCAACAAGTCCAAAAGCCAGGGTCTGTCATGGTATGGGGTTGTGTCAGTGCCCTTGGCAAAGGTTACTTGCACTTCTGTGAAGGCACCATTAATGCTGAAAAGTACATCGAGATTTTGGAGCATAATATGCTGCCTTCAAGAAGACATCTTTTCCAGGGACGTCCATGCATATTTCAACAAGACAATGCAAAACCACATTCTGCACACATTACAAAGTCCTGGCTGCGGAGGAAGAGGGTACGGGTACTTGACTGGCCTGCCTGCAGTCCCGACCTGTCTCCAATAGAGAATGTGTGGCACATTTTGAAGCGCAAAATGCAACAACGGAGACCCCGTACTGTTGCCCACCTTAAGACTTGTTTGCAGGAAGAATGGGACAAAATTACACCTGAAACACTTCATCACTTGGTGTCTTCAGTCCCTAAACGTCTTTTAAGTGTTGTGAAAAGGAATGGCAACATTACAAAGTGGTAAATGCTTTACTGTCCCAACTTTTTTTGAAATGTGTTGCAGGATGCATATTTACAAATGACATGAAGTTGACCAGACAAAACATGAAATATTTTGTGTTCATATTGTCTGCAATGAAATACAAGTCAAAGTAAATTTAGAATTTTTTTTTTTTTTGCGTTTTCCATACTGTGCCAACTTTTTCTGATTTGGGGTTGTATAAATTAGGGGTGAAATGCGCATTCGTACCAAATAGTTTCGGTACAGGACTTCCAGTACGGTGCACGTGTGTACAGTCGGCTTGTTTTACGAACAGAACATACTTAAATCTGAGTTCCCACACAAACATATTAAGTATTCTGTCCATTTTATCACGAAATTTAAACGATAAATGCCGTTATGAATGTTTAGGATACATTACAACTTACTGAAACATATCATGTGTCGTGTAATCGCTCAATCAGTGTTTCAACGGCGGAAATATATAGTTTTTTCCTATATAGTTTACAGCATTATCTTTAAGAAACTTTTAGTTGAATTAATTTAAGGACAGACACAATTTGTTCAGTAAATCACTGTTAATAAATATAAAGCAATTTTATATTTAGTTTTTTCTCCCCTGCTGTACCGAACTGCAGTTTTGTGCTTTACACCACTAATATAAATGCAGGGTTAGTTTACCCAAACATATAAATTCAGTCATTGTTTACTTGCCTTCACACTTGTCAATCCCTGTGTTTTGTGTGTGTGTGTGTGTGTGTGTGTGTGTGTGTGTGTGTGTGTGTGTGTGTGTGTGTGTGTGTGTGTGTGTGTGTGTGTGTGTGTGTGTGTGTGTGTGTGTGTGTGTGTGTGTGTGTGTGTGTGTGTGTGTGTGTGTGTGTGTGTGTGTGTGTGTGTGTGTGTTTTTCTGAACACAAGTTTGGTCAAGTTTGTCCTGTTGGTTACTGTTCATACAATATCAGTACAGACTTCCAGAAGCTTCATGACTTTATTTGATGATGCTTTTGAAGCTTCTGAAAGTCTGGCTCTATTGTATGAACAGAAACCAGCTGAACAAACTTCCTCAATGTCTTTTGGTCTTTTTCTAAAAGCTCTCGCTGGCTCTGGGCTCACTGAGGATGAAGAGACCACAGCAACATCCGGGGCAGATGAGACAATAACGGCAGTTGTGGTGTAGTGGGCTAAACTATTTCCAGGATGCTGCTGTGGCTCCCCATCCTCAGTGCTCACACCAGTTGGTGGATGAATTTTAGACAATTGAATTTGAATGTATTGAATAGAATATTTGGAGAGAGCAAACTTAGCCGTTAGCCCACCAATCTTTCTCCAGTCAGCTGGGCGATGAGTGGAAGGTGAAGTTGGAAGTGCAGGAGCAGCTTTAGGTCTTCACGTGTGTGATGTACAGTCAAGCGTGTGAGACATCAGTCAAGCAGGTCAGGAGCAAGATGCTCAAGAAGATTGTGGGAGAAGACGAGACCCTCAGCATTAAGTCGAGAGCCCATTTTGCTCGCCTGCCCCTCTGCCAAGACTCACTCATCCCTCACATCCAGCGGGCAAGCGGGCAGCGGAGCCGATCTTCCGGAGGCCCAAACCCTATGACGAGAGTCAGGGGTGGGAGAAGACGGATGGAGGGATTTTGGAGCCTGTCTGGTCTCGTGGACCAATTCTGGCCCCATCTCTCATCGACCTGTTTGCTGCTGGTGTCCCCAGTGATGATGGAGAGGGGAAGGAGGATGAGGTGGAGATTGATGATGTAACAACTATAAGTCTTGGGGAATAATTAATTCAAATGGTATGAATATTCATGAGTCTATGAATATGATTTGCTTGTTGTACAGACAAAAATTAACGTATAACGGAACCATTTAAAAGTAACCTTTATCCAAATTGATTTCTTCATCAATTATCAATCTTACAAACCTTAAGAAACATTGATCTGTTTGATCAGGACAAATAATATTTCTTATGTTTGCACAATTTGTATTACTGAAGTAGTAATACATGAAAATCAAGCTTAAATGGGTAGCTTAGATCTTACGCTTCAGTGACTTCGTGATTTGTGAGCAAAACAATACGGATTCAATTTAATGCAATTATTGGGTTTTAATAAAACAACTACAGAATACAAAGCTACGAATCACACGGGGTAAATATGCATATATATAGGAGAAACCAACGATATGGTACAAACAAGGAAAAATCAAACTTAACGAATAAAGTCAAAGGTAAGAGAATGATGGAAAGAGAGAATCCACGAGGGAGAGAGAGAGAGAGATGAGAGAGAGAGACAGACAGTTCAATCACTTCACCAAAGCCCTTCAGACATTTATGATTTCATGAATCAGGATTAATTAAGACAACCTCGTACAAGCAGTTAAAGGTGAAATATAATACTTGCATTAGGCTCTCTCGTGTACGTGTCTGAGTTCGAATCGTTGTGGAAGTTCGCTACGGAGGTGAGTGTCCGGGAGAATAGCTGTGAAGTTCAGGAAAGTGGCTCCAGAAGTTGCAGGTCTCTCTCTCTCTTGGCTGGCGGCCAAAGGAATCCTTCTCTCAAGGGGGGGGGGAGGCCAGGGTGTTCGTCCTCGGGATGGCGGAGTGCGAAGAGTTAATGATAAACTTCTGTTCTTTATAGACGGAGTGGCCGAGCCCGACAGATGGAGAGATCCAATCATATCCGTGGAGAGAGAGAGCGCGAGTGTTTCATTGTTCCCTGAACCCCCTCCTCTTCAGTTAATCAATAGGGTGGCAATTTTAAGTCTCTATTTCTTTAGAAAGCTGGTATTTCTGAAATTATGCATCTTGTTGTGATTTTTGAGCAAGATTTGGCATAGTCAGATTTTTGCGATAACAGAGATACTAAGAACGGTCATTCTGCGATTTGCGCGTACAGATATACGAGATTATCACAGTTACTGGCATACAGGTCTTGATTTACAACAGTAAACATCCTAGTTATTCTAATACATTGTATAAAGACATGCAATCAACGGAATATATATTTGAACATTATTAAGACAGTTCTTTTAGTCCCCATGTTTTAAGTAACACGTGTTGTGCAAGAATTGTCTTCTTTCCTGCGTGCTATGTGTGTGTGTGTTTTCGAAGTCATGTGCATGCCTTTAGGCTATACCATCCGATGCTCCATTCTTTAGACTCAGACAATCTGGGTCCTTGGGTTGTTAATTAACTTGATATCCTGATCACACACAAAAGTCCTTTGTTTGTGGTTGATTTTATTAGGAAAGTCACGAGAGACTGTGCAAAGGCCCATCGGTGACGTATGCATTCGGCCAAAATCTGATTGAATCGGGTCATTGTTGCTACAATGATAAACAACGATGATGATCATTGATCCATTTAATAGTGATCAATTTAATAACCTTGCAGTTGTTATAACAGAATAAATAAGATTTATGTGCAAAACAAAATAGCAAAAGTTACATCATTAGGAGCCTAAAATGTGTTATTTGCCTGTTTTTCACCAATAGAGTGGTTGTACCATGTCAATGACACCTTTCCATTTGATTCCTGGTGTCAGAATTATATTAACAAGTGGGTTAATTTGTCTTTATATGTTGTGTGGTTTAGGAGTTATGAAAATCTGTGTTTTTCGCCACTCGCATTGACATCAATTCAAGATGGCCGCCAAACGAACCCCATGGGACATTAGTTGACCTCGGCAACGTCAAAAACTCTTAACAAGAAAGGGTCCCAAAAAAACAGCTTACAAAAAACTGCCAAGCGGATACATGGGAACCATTTCTCCTGCTAGACTACTTGATAATCAAAGTTTAACAAAGTGAAACATTTTACTAGAAATCACACGTTTTATGTGTAGTTTGCCATGTAACGTTACCAAAAATGTCAGATTTAATCGAATTCTTTTTGATTTCAGTTAATACAGGTGGAGCTGGGGAAGGTGGAGGGTTTCTAAAATCGCGCTCCAACTACAGCAAATGCTAACAAAGCATTTGAAGGTTGAGCATGACAGCTCATTGGCTGCTGATACAGCAGGAACCAATCAGATGTGCTCTAAATAGAATGATGTGATTGCAAGCAGATTGAGTTAAAGGTGCAGTAAGCGATTTTTGAGAAACACTGTTGATATTTGAAATCACCAAAACAAACACGCCCCTACCCAAAAGGATCACACCCCAATCTTGATAGCGCCACCCCCAAATTCACAAACATGCTATGCCGCACAGGCACCTCCCCCCTCATGAGTGGACACGCCCCTCACTGCTGATTGGCTACACGTGTGTTTTAGTGCTCGGTCTGATCCACTTTCAACAGCGTTTCTCAGAATATATGCTCACTGCACCTTTAAAGACCTGTCAGCCTGCGCCATCTAGAGTTTCAGGACAGAACTTTTTATTTGCTTTTGGGAAACTATTCATATGAGCTTCAAGATTGACCGAAATCATTCTAAAGGCCAAAGTATGCAGGAGGGTCAGCGTACAGAGAGCATGACGCAAATTTTATTAGTAATTCGTTTATCCACAATGTGGCAACCGTGCCCTGGGTGCGTCGATTCACAAGATAGTTGAAGGTTAGAAAGTATCCTCATTTTAACAACTCTAGCATTTTAGCAATACAAAGAAATTTACATGGGTTGTAACTCGTGGCGAGAGATTGCTCAAAACTGCACATGTGTCAAAGCCTGTAAGTTTACGAGTCAGAAGAAGTGTACTTTGCAAGGCTGTGCGTTCAACAAACAAATGATACCTTTATTCAAAGGGGTCATCCGGTCATATATAAGACACTATTGTCAGGATGTACCAGCGGACAGAGGTCTAAAATACGTGACAGGGGACAAAAATGCACAGTCCAGAGTGGTTTTAACTCCCAAGGTGGAAAGAAATATATATATATATATATATATATATATATATATATATATATATATATATATATATATATATATATATATATATATATATATATATATATATATATTCAGTAGCACAAATAATCAAAATATAATACAGAGGAAAATAAATTTGCAATACACAAATGTTAATTGGCTATGCCGATGTACAGGACCAAAAAACACAAACGAGATTGAATCTCTCCTTCAACCCTCCCTCGCCTGCCCTAAAATGGCTGCCTCTTTTATAGGCTTTGGCTCCTCCTATTTTTTGAACATATCATTTTAGGGGAAAACCTATAAGTTACAAACAGGTGACAAGACTGAGACTGCCCTGCTCTCGGTTACGGAGGCACTGAGGCAGGCAAGAGCGGCTTCCAGATCCACAGTACTTATCTTACTGGATTTGTCTGCTGCTTTTGACACAGTTAACCACCAGATCCTCCTGTCAACTCTCATGAAGATGGGCATCTCAGGAACCGCTCTCCAGTGGCTCAAGTCTTACCTCTCAGGTAGGTCCTTCAGGGTGTCATGGAGAGGTGAAGTGTCTAAGTCACATCATCTAGCCACTGGTGTTCCACAGGGCTCAGTGCTTGGACCACTTCTCTTCTCCATCTACATGTCATCATTGGGATCGGTCATTCAGAAACATGGCTTTTCCTATCACTGCTATGCAGACGACACTCAACTCTACTTCTCATTTCAACCAGATGATCCCACGGTTGGTGTTCGTATTGCTGCCTGCCTAACAGACATTTCTGCCTGGATGAAGGAGCATCACCTGCAACTCAACCTTGCAAAGACAGAACTGCTTGTGGTCTCAGCCAACCCAGCACTTAATCACAATCTCTCCATTCAGCTAGGATCATCAACCATAACTCCGTCCAGGACAGCCAGGAATCTTGGAGTTGTGATCGATGATCAGCTAAAATTCACTGACCACATTACTGCAACAACCCGGTCCTGCAGATTTGCATTATACAACATTAGGAAGATTAGACCCTTCCTATCTGAGCTGACCACACAACTCTTGGTCCAAGCTCTTGTTCTCTCCAGACTGGACTACTGTAATGCTCTTCTAGCCGGCCTTCCGGCATGCACTATCAAACCCTTGCAACTGATCCAGAATGCAGCGGCGAGGGTGATCTTTAACGAGCCGAAGAGAGCACACGTCACGCCTCTCTTCATCAGACTCCACTGGCTACCAATAGCCGCTCGCATCAAATTCAAGGCACTGGTGCTCGCCTTCAAAGCAACCACTGGCTCTGCACCAATATACCTAAACTCGCTCGTTCAGACTTACACACCCTCCAGGAACTTGCGTTCTACCAGTGAACGACGCCTTGTGGTGCCATACCAGAGAGGCATGAAATCACTGTCACGGACCTTTTCCTGGACCGTTCCCACCTGGTGGAATGACCTGCCTATCTCAATTCGAGCAGCCGAGTCTGTAGCCATTTTCAAAAAACATCTAAAGACGCATCTCTTCCAGCAGCACCTGACCAATCAAGAATAGCACTTAACATTCTATTCATTTTTCTGTCTGTCTAATTTATTTATAAAAAAATAAAAAATAAAAAAAAAATCCTGTGTGTTCTGTGTTAGATTAACTGAGACTTGTTACAGCACTTGCATACTGTAGCCTCTGACTGTTGTAGTTGCTTCTTTTGCTCTCATTTGTAAGTCGCTTTGGATAAAAGCGTCTGCTAAATGACTAAATGTAAATGTAAATGTAATGTAAGACATAAACAAACAAACCTTCATGACATTTCAACTCTACTACATATATTATTTACATCTATTAACATGTACAGAGCTCAAAACAATAAAGACAAAACATACAAGAAACACTTCCATCCCAGGCTCTCTCAGAACCCGATGGAGGAATCTTTGATGAGCAAATGCTAGTTAAAATATAGCTACTCTCCATGTGGACTGGTGTGGCATGTAAGAGGTGAACCAGAAGGGATGTTTAGCTGTTTGAAATGCATTGAAGTTAAACTGATAAATGAATGAGATGAAATAAACTCTTATGATGTAAAGTATTTTTGGTGTTCTTCTCTGTGTAATGATATTAGAACAGCGTCACTGAACATTAAACATTTCAACAAATTCCAGCATTAAACAAACAAAACAATGAAACTAACAACTTGGGACGATGAACGGGATGTTACAACACCGACATCAGGGCTACACACACAACTACATCAGGATGGTACATTTTGCCGGCATTTAGTTTGTGTGTATGTGTAATGGTGGAAACAGTTTGTCGTGCACATGCCCATGTTCAGTCCCTTCAAAATAAAAGTCTGGGGTCACAGTCAGTCTGTGACAACTATATAAATAAAGATGAGTTGTTCTGACTAAACAAAGTAAATGTGGCTGTGATGACTTGATGACGCTTTCCAGTCTTCGGTCTCTCATGTTCTTGCTCAGACGTGGGCCGGTTCTGATCTCTGGTGCGGCGGCTTGGGTTCCTGTCAGGTCGGGTTGGACTTCAGGCTTCAGGTCAAGTCTCGATCTCAAGCCCTCCACCAAGGACAGCAAGTGTTATTTCCTATCCAATACAAAGATTATATGAACATGTGAACTCATGGATGAGCTGATTTACAACAGAACTGAATTATTGCAAATGCATCACTGATTGTGTCATTTTCCTGTTTATTACGGTGAAGCCGCTCTGAAACAATCTGTATTGTATAAAGCGCCGTATAAATGAAGCTGACTTGACTATAACAATGAACACAAATTTGAAAACCTCACTACAAATAATCCAGACCTGAAGATAAATGATAATAATCCTACTCTGTCTGCTACACTTCCTCACACCTGAAACCACTGATCGAGTGAATCTCCTGAACTTCTCCAGATCATTTCTAATCCACTCATGTTGTAACATCTGCTCTAACGTCGGCCGTTTCGTTGGATCCCGGGCTAGGCACTGGCTAATCAGATCTCTGCATTCTGGACACATTTGATTAAGGAGAGGCTGGTTAGTCATGACCATGTGACACGAATGTTGGCATCTATGAAAACAGCATCTGATGAACAATAAACTGAATGTATTTAAACTTGAAAAATCTTACTTCACCTTTACCTGTTTCTAAACAGAGCCTTTGCTTTATGTGTGTGTTTATCAATGTTATCAATATTTTTCACTAACCTTTGGAAAAGTTCTGAAATGTCAATTTTGCTTGTGTGATTTCCGTTCTATTGCCAAAGGGAAAACAAGCGTTCATCATCTCGTACAACAACACTCCTAGAGCCTGGGATGGCGTGGAATAGAGGTTCTTTCAGTGAAGACTTCAGGCGGGGTGTAATCCAGTAATCCTGTAAGCAAGACATTTGCACATTGTTGAGCAATTTCTTCAAAGCATCAAATAATCAGAAAGTCACTACATCCAGGTTTCCACACTCCAAAAATACTCACCACGGTATATGTTCCTCTCGTAGCCATCAGCACTGAGTAGCTGACCAGAGCCGAAGTCTATTAGCTTGAGCTCTAACGTCTAACGTCTAACATTATGAAAAACCCCATGCTCGATGCAGTGTTGCACTGCCAGCACAGCCTGTCTCATGATGACCCGAGCTGTGGTTTCATCCAGTGGAGGATCACGGCGGAGGAAGTCCAGCAAGTTCTCGCAGGGTTCAGGGAACTCCATTATGAGGTTGAATGTCCGAGGATGTTCAAACCAGTCGTACAGTCGGATGACGTAGGGGCTTATGGGTTCTTGCCTCATCATGAGCAGCAGCGCCACTTCTGTAACGAGAGGTGTGGGATGCCCAGGCTGGAGAAAAGTAGTAGACAGAAGGTTAGCTGGGTCAAAATCTGAAGAAAACATATCATTTTTAAATGTAATTTTCTTTGATCTTTATAGATACGATCATCACAGCCTTTCCAGGTTTATTGATCTATTATATTTACACCTAATGCTTCCTCCAGGTGTATTGACTACAGTAATCAGCACTTAAACAAACAAACACACATTCAACTTTTTTCAAACTAAAATTCAGCAAGATTGCTTTACCTTTTTGCCATCCAGTTTCCGTGTTCCCTTGAACACTCTTCCGAATCCTCTGGATCCAATCATCTCTCCCACATTATAGAGAGTCTCAAAGGAGTCTGAAAAACAAAATATGAGAAATATATGAGTTTGCTAGATTCTTTGTTTTATATAAAAAATATCAGTCCAAACAAGACAATAATAATACTGTTAAAAACAATGTTGGAGAAATAATGTCTGCGGATTGACCATTATTTGGCTTGACGCCGGAGTGATCTGGATCAGGTGATGATGGACCAGGATTGGGTTCTGGCTCCAGATCCGCTGGAGGAACAAACGGCTCCACAACATCCTCAGCACTGAGACAACAGCAGAGGAGCGAGCGCCTCAGAGCCTGACACACGTTCCTGAAGAAAGAACGATCTCCTTTCCTCTTCTTACATTCTGTAGGTTTTTCTGAGATGAGGAAAACAAAACGGAATTATTAGAAAAATCTCTGACTCCAAATTAGGCAATGATATAATGACATAACTTACATTTTACTGTCAAATCCAGAAAGAACATTTCAGCAAATGTGACATGAAATAGCAAAATCTCCATCTGTACACTTTACACCGCCCAGCTTTATTTCAGTCTCACCTGTTGAGCTCTTGTTCACTGGTGAAGCCTCCATAAGGCCATTTGAAGTCTCCGTTGGCTCGACGGGAACTTGACCTGGCAGCGGAGGGCACATCCACTCTTCGGGACTGTCGGACCAGGACAAACTACAGTCGCTGCAACTGCCCTGTTCGCTTAGGCTATCCGATCTATCGCCACTCCACCTCCAGTCGAGGATGCACGAGCCTCGGCTGCTGAGGCTCAACGACTCTCTACAGAACCGCCTCACTATATTGTCAGAGAGGGACAAAGATGATGTGGACATGATGCCTGGTGAAGACAATTTTGATCATATTAATAATCAATGTCAGTGGTCACATCAACTTGTTACTTCCAACTTTCTTTTTTTGTTAACTGAGCCATAACTTCTTCAATAAAAGCCTATTCTGACCTCTGCGAAAGCCTTTAGATGGAGTGGACGGACGTCCATCGTCTTGGCTCTCCCGGCTGCCGCTCGGACACTCCCTCTTCCTGTCAGTCTGACCTGTGGACACAGAAACACAAAACTCAGAAGACAGAAGTGCTAAATGTGTAGAAGCTCCTGGATCTGTGTCTGGGTCGGTCCTCAGAACCGGGTCTCCAAACCTCCTGACCAGCCGTCTGAGAGAAAGCAGCTCTTCTGGATCTGGAGCGGCCTGAGGCTGGAATATTTCAGTAACATAACATCCCATAAACAAATGAAAAAACTAAAGCACTCACCTCCTGTGTCACCCATCATATTAGCCATCGACATCCTCCTCCAATCTGGAATAAAAACAATACAAAACACAACACACTACAATACAATAAACTCTCCTCAAAAATACTCCTCCCAGAAAAGAAAAGAAAAACAAAAAATAAATAAAACTCTGTAAAACCCCGCCCACTGGTCCAATTCTCGGCGTCCAATGGCAGGGAGAAGGTGTTTCTGCGTATCGCTGTCTTTCCTTTTACACAATAAAACAGTTCAATTTAAACACATTCTTTTGTATGTATTTACCTTGTTGTTTCATCTGACTCCATTAAATGAAAATGTGTTAAATGATTTTGTTAACCATTAACTTTAGATTTATACTTTGTCTTTCAATTTAAATCGTTTATCTTATGTTATACTCAGCATTCAAGATTCCAGTAACGGTCTAGAGTTTCGCACCGGCCGGGTTTACGATCTCTATTACGGACCAGTCAGTCTTGGTCATCTAGGCAGAGGCGACACACTCATATTCTGGACGCCCGTGCAATACGTTGATCATTCCAGAATATTTTTATTCAGTTCCCTTAGATCTGAATTCACTTAATTAATGCAAAACTGTTTCTAATCAGAGGCCATGACCATTACCACAGAATCAAGCGACCAACTTGCTAATTCTGATGATAACTTTCTATAATCATGCCGTGGTTTCCCACGTATACGTTAATTAGAACAATATTGCAATAATCAGGAATTGAGGTTGCCCTATTTAGATTGGTCTAACAATTTACTATTGTTCTAAACGGAAAGACTTGTTTAGCCTATCAACCTCTACAGTCCAAGTATACGTTACCTAGTGCCAATGTGTTAGTCGGAGCTCTAAAGCATCGATCCGGTGTGCTCTTTAAGCTTCACCAAAACCGTGTCTTAGTCCGTGTTAAACTAACCTGAGCAGATATCCGTACTGTTATGGTTATAACATGAAATACTGAGTTAATAACACAAAATGCGTTGCAGTAAGTTTAAAGCATAACGATTTATTAACCAGGTAAGAAACATCAATCAAAAGTCAACTCAAAGAGTAAAAAAGCATCAATCAATCATATACAGAAACAATAATTCAAGAATCAAGGATTCTAGAAATCTTTACCTGGTCATGAAAAACTACACACAAGCAGTGTGGGAAATCTCAATACAGACTCCACGATTCTTGTATCACCTTCCCTTAAATACCCAGATAATTCAATAAGACCACAAATGGTGGTGTTTGAGGTTATAATTAGATTTTGGTCCCTCATCCAGGGGGGTCACAAATGGGCAACCAGGATCTGTGTTTGAATGGGTTCTAGACATCTGCAAAGGAGGGCATTTATTTACATACAGGAGGCACTTGAGTAGATGATCTGTGGGGGGTCACCTTTTGGTGAGACATAGTATTTTTATCAACTTACATAACTTCTTGGAGGTTTGCATTATGATTTAGGAGAATGAGACCATTTTACCAGACGCACTGATACGTTTCAAATGATACTAAACATGCATAGTTACACATTGTATACATTTAACGTTGCATAGATTTTGAATGAGTTTTCAGTGTGGGTGAGAGTGAGTTATACAGAGGGTGCTGTGCAGGGTGTGAATGTGTGGTGTGTGTGTCTCAGTGTGATGTGTCTCGGGTGGGGCTGTTGTGTATTTGGGGAAGTGTTCGAATGGTAATCTTTGGGAAAGTCCTTTGTTTCCGGGAAATCACGGTTTCTCTGTTCAGACTGAACGGCATCTCTCGGCCCAGACCGATCGGCACCACCTTACAACTCGAAACTCCTAAAATAAGAAAAGAACAATGAGATAAAAGTATCCTTAGAAATAATAAGAACTAAAACTCAAAACTCAAAAATGTAACTCTGTGTAAAGGATATCTCCTGCGATGTTCTTCCAGAATAAAAGTCTTCTCTCAGAAATCGTCCGAACAGCTTCAAAATCTCAAAGTCAGCACAGAAAATATTCTGCAAAAGTTTGTGAATCCGCCTCGTCTCTCAGCAACAGATCGAGATCGGCGCGCGTGCACACGAGTCAGAATTCATAACACGCGTCACCATAGTAACTAAGACTCCAATCATATGAGCAGAGCGCGTGAGAGTGCATCGATATGAACACATTTATTGAATAGTTACAAACTTAACAAAACAATTGTTTTCTTTAATAAAAAGTTTGAACCATAGACTGTAAAATGGTCTGACTGTTTGAACCTGTTTCATTGACTCAGAACTTTGATTCAGTGATTCCTCTGCATCATCATCACTAAGAAATGCTAGATGTCTCTGCAATTACCAGACGTCCCCGTTTTCCTGAAATGTCCCCGTTTTACAGCTCGTTCAAAACAACCCGCATATACATTGCAAAAAGCCCAACATACAGCAGCTGCTGGAGCAATCGTGTAGTGGTTATTTCTCCAGCAGATGGCGCTGTGAGCTACGCTGACTCTACTTGGTCTCGCGCACGCCGCTTCATGAAGAACGCGAGAGCAGAGCACCATTATCGTCAAATATCAAAAGAAACATCGTTATCACTTTCAAGGTAGTAACACACTAACCATTCATGTTAAATTAAAGTGATACTGTTTGCATGTGCTTTATAACAGGGCCTCAACAGGTGTGGGATTGTTTTGTCCCCAAAAGTTCTGTAGTCACAAAGCAGTGATTACCACACACACACACACACACACACACACACACACACACACACACACACACACACACACACACACACACACACACACACACACACACACACACACACACACACACACACACACACACACACACACACACACACACACACACACACACACACACATAAACTAAACAATTACACCTAACCCTTGCTCACAACAAATACATGTGCAGAATACACATACTTAAACACATGCTTAAAATAAGCCTTAAATGCAAAATAACAAGACCAATTAAAGATAGTAAGTTATTTTCAAGCACAAACGTAACATTTGAAGTTAAAAAAAGTAATTGATACAGTATAAACTTGCGAAAATGAAAGTATTAAATACAATTATATTTGTTAAATAGTTTTATTCATCATATCATATTTATGTTGTTGTATTTGTGTAATGTGTTTTTGTTAAGTCATGTTCTAATATTGTTTTAAATGGCTTGTGATTTACAGAGGTGGTTTTACTATGAACTGTTTTCATTGTTTGATTGTTTTTTGTTTTTTTGTTTTTGCGGGTGCAGAGAATTGTATTAAAACCAGACCAAAAATCGTAATAATCAAACTAAATCATAATAATTATTAATGTTAATAATAATATAGGGAGCCCACAATATATGCTGACACCATCAACCTCGTCATCTACCTCGACACTGGCATGGGCCGCCACCGTCACTGGTCAATGTCAAAAGGTTCACACCAGTCAACAGACATTTTAGATCATGCAAAAAGGCACAATACAAAAGCAGTCACTTTAACAGCACAATGTCATTTGATTTCTGTATTACACTCTAAAAAATGCTGGGTTAAAAACAACCCAAGTTAAAAATTGGTCCCAGGTTTTAACCCAGGTTAAAAATGGTCAAACCCAACCCAGCAATTGGGTTGTTTTAACCCAGCGGTTGGGTTAAATGTTTGCTTAAAACAACCCAATTGCAATTGGCTTGGTTTTGATCATTTTCAACCCAACTTGGGTTGTTTTTAACACAGCATTTTTTAGAGTGTAATACAGAAATCAAATGACTTTGTGCTGTGAAAGTGATTGTATTTTGCCTTTTTGTATGATCTAAATGTCCGTTTGTCCATTTTCAATCCAACTTGGGTTGTTTTTAACCCAGCTTTTTTTTTGAGTCTACAATTAACAAAATGGTCTCACTTTACATATATTTTTTCAGATTTTCCCTTTTTTTTTCCTTCCCACATGTCGGCACACCTTGCCTTTCAGGCCCTGCTCCACCACAAAAAATGCACAGACATCAAGAATCAGAAAAGTGCTGTAATAACTCTGTTTGAAATTACAATAATTAAAATTAATTATAACTTAATTTGAATAGATTTATAATAACTAGATTTTTTTATTCATTTCTGTAGTATACTCACTCAAAACCTTTAATGGCAGCATTCTGCTTCATTAGCAACTCTCCACCAGATAAACACACACACGTGTGTCACCTGTCCCTGTGACATCCAGACATGATTCCCGTTACCTCTGAGATTTATGTGCTCAATACTGCATTTAAATGCTGATGTAGTTAACTCGCTTCTATCCAACACAAATGCACAAATGCGCTTCAGAATCTGGGTGAAATCCGGGGGTTTCTCGCCTACTGTTTTATGAATACTGAGGTTTCGGACATACTACTCTTTTAACGTACTGTTTTCTTAGACGCAACATTAGTATGCGCATGTCCGAATCTCGCGAAAATTAAAGCTACACTATGTAACTTTTCCGTCCACTAGAGGTCGCCTGTTCAAAACAAAGGCGTAGTTTGATGACGCCACGTTTGAGCGCAGAATCTTGGGACATCTTCACCTCACAGCCGGTGGGAAAGAGTCAGGATAGGACTCGGGCAGAAATCATGTCCATGGATGCGATGAAGCAGAGCAGGACCAAGTGTTGTGGAGCTGAGCAAGGCTGCAGGAGCGATTGAAGAGCGGGACTGTTATTATGGCATAGTCGCCGGCGGGACTTTTATTATGACACGGTCGCCGGCACCACTTCCTCTTTTCCAGTCTTGAGTGTGAGGTAACGCAACTCTGTTTATCTTATTAGATATATCTGAGTGTGTTGAAAAGGAAGTTATGACGTTCGCTCGGCGGCTGCTATGACACTTGTTCACACTACAGTGAGAGTACAGCGTTTCTGCTAAATAAAACCGAGGGTAACGCAGATATGACGCAATCGACAGGCGACTCCCTCACACACATAGCTCATATGTCCTGGTTCATTGGTTAAAATAGCAATTTCTCACGATTTACAAATAGTTGGAAACATTTGGGATATTCTAAGTACTCAACTGAACAAAATATATAACACTGGCCTAGTGGTTTTTGGATATTTTACTGCAAAAATCTTACATAGTTCACCTTTAATACAACACCCAGGTGTTTCTCGCTTACTGTTTTATGAATACTGAGGATTCGGACACTGGGACCATGCGACCATGGTCTTTCCATGGGACTCGAGGCCGGTGTGTCATTAACATTCACTCCACCAGCCTCGCTCCACTCCCACGGCTCTCGGCCCCGCCCTGCTTCAAATCCCAGTAATGTTAATACAACTTTAATACATAAGCTCATACATGAACATGATTTCGGCCCGAGTCCTGTGGAATTGCTTTCAATTGGCTGTGGAAGTGAAGACGACAACTCCCGTTATTGCACCCTAATAACAAATCATTTGTTATTGTTTTGAATAAGCGACCTCTAGAGGTGACACTTATACATACTGTGCCTTTAAGAAACAAGGTAGTAATTGAACCAAAGAACCAGTTCGAAATTAACGAAATAAACCAACATGCAGAGTTGAAAGCCAGCTTTTCAATCATGTCAGACTCGAAAAGAACCAAATGACCCGGTTCAAACTGTTACAACCGGCTCATTTGGCTCTTCTGTAATTTGTTAATTTCGAACCAGTTCTTTGGTTCAATAACCAATCTGGGATTCACAAGGAAATGATTTGAAATGAAATCAATATTCAGGGATTGACTTTACAAACAAAGGGGGACTTTACAACCATACACACTTTATTTGATCCATTCACCCCTATTGTCTGGTGTCCTTGTGTGTCCTGTGTGCTCCATCATCTGCTACTCGCCTGCTCTTCCTGTATATCCATTTACCTGTAAATAAACCACACCATTAAAGTTCATCTTCTTCCTGTCATGTGACACCAAAAAAATGCTCTATCCTTGGACCCCTACTTTTTAGTTTGTATCTACTGTAAATGATCTTCCAGATGCCTGTCCAGAAATAAAAATCCTATTGTGCGTAGACAACACCGTGATTCACGTACACGGTAAAACTAGAGACCAGGTGGTGCATAAGTTATCTTCTGCAACAACAAAAATCTCTGATTGGCTCGCTTAGTGCTGTCGTATGTTAAATGTCCATAAAACTGCACGTATGTTTTACGTCAAACTCCTGAACGCAGTGAGTTTTCGCAAAGCAACTCTTTTTTTTAACTCCCAGTTACAAGCAGCTCATTTATTATCTGATCATCATGTACCGGATTCACTTAGATGACACCCAGCACAGGACGTCCTACAACAAAGGTGTGTGTCTTATGCACAGATATGACACACAGCACAGGGCGTCCTACATCAAAGGTGTTTTTTAATGACGCTGCTCCAATGAATTAAAGCTTTGTGTTTAGAATAAACACACTGTTATTGCTCTGTTTGCTGATGATCTCAGGAATGTGAGAATGACAGACAGTGAAGGGCATGAAGCTGTCTCTGTCAGCAGTCTGACGTCACACATCACCAGTGTCAACAGTAGGAAGTGCGGCGTTCTGCTCGATCAACTGCAAACATCAACATTCAATCACACAAGCTTTACATCTGCTCGTTACTTAATTCAATTCTATTTTAACTGCTCTGTAACTGCACCAGTAGATCATAATTATGAAACTACATTTTGTACAATCATGTTAAAGCATGTATTGCATATTGTATTGATGTTGTATTGCAAAACACTTGTGCTGCTATTGAGGTGGGATAAGGGTAAGGTTAGGACAGGTTTGGTGGTATGGGAAGGTTTAAGGGTGGGCTAAGGTATGGCTGAAGGTCAACTGTGTAATTATAATGTAATTACAGAAAATAATGCAGCTGTATTTACATGCAGGTCATTTTAAATATAAGTACAATATAAAATCATGTATGTAAACAATAAGTGCATTGTATCAAATTATTAATTTAAATATTGGTTGCATACAGTAAGTGTACTTACCCAAGAAAGTACTGGTAATATACGCTTTAGATTCAGGGTTAGTATTACTAATGATTATTATTATTATTAGTAGTAGTAGTATGTATGTACATACAGAACAGGACTGTAAAATAAAGTGCTACCTAAATATTAGTATATAGAAGTTAAAGACACTGTGTATACATTTTTTACTTTCAAAGCGTTTCATTTTAGTAATAATCTGCTGAGACCAACCTTAGATCTATATTCAAGAGCATTCATTTGAACTAAAATAAAGTGCTACCTAAATATTAGTATAGGCAAGGCAAGGCAACTTTATTTATATAGCACATTTCATACACAGTGACTATTCAAAGAGCTTTACACAGAAACGGAATTAAAATATTCATAAGAAAATTTGATTGAACAAAAATATAACCTGAATCACCCCTTTCTGGAGTGGAAGAAAAATGGATGTTCGCGATTTTACTATTGATATTTGTCAGGTAACTGTAGACAAATCTTCCTGGAACCACCAACTACTTATATAGAAGTTAAAGACACTCAATATAAAGTGTGTCCGAAAATATATATATATTTTTTTCTACTCCAAAATGTGATGTTTTATTCAGTGTGGTACTTGCTGTTTCTTATTAATTGTTTGTGAAATTGACTTGCAAAGCGTGTAAACGGCAAAACAAATTCTCATAGGAACCTCAAATTTAGTGATTCCGACTTTAACATGAGACACTTGATCACAACTTGGTAAGACATACAACTTTTTTAGCAATTTTATTATTTTGAAATATATATATATATATATATATATGGGCCGTCAATCGATTAAACATTTTAATCGAATGAATTATACTATGTGATTAATTCATCTAAATTAATCGCATACATAATTTTTGCTGTGAAAGTATTTTAAATATTTCAATTCAAATGAATCATTGAATAATCAGCATTAGTGACATTAAAGTTCAAAAACTCTTTTATTATTATTTTCACTGTTCAAATATTGGCCATAACAATAAACAATATGACCTAATATGCTGAGGAAATAAATTAAACAGTGCTTGAGGAAGTAGATTTTTTTCACTGTACATATAAGCAGGGCTTGACATTAACTTTTTTGCTCACCAGCCACTGTGGCACTGGCTAGTGGTTTTCCAAAGTCACTGGCCACTCAGCATTTTCACTGGTCACAATTTTCCTGCTTGGAAATTACATTTTATATGATTAAAGTTGACTTTGGCATGGCTAAATCACTTGATTTTGAGTCATTTTACTTGATTTAGAAGATTTAAAACCCTTTCAATGCAGAGTGACCACCCAAATCAAGACTACATTGTATATCAGCTGGCATGCAGATGGGCAAGGGGTGGGCAATATGGCTAATATGAGAAATTTGATATAGGCTAAATAAAAGAACAAAGAAGCAATTACAAAATCAATACATTTCTTAAAAAAGATACAGATACAGTCGGTTTATTTAATATGTATACATTTATTTAACACCTGTAGTTGTTTGTTTAACATTATTGACAGACAGGTTGCCTATTCATTTGGGCTGTAAAGTATGAATATGTGTCCCCTTTAAGAGTGCGCGCTCCCTGTTGAACTGCCTGCGTTTTGCGAGCACCCATGTGTGCGGATTATTTTCTGTTTTCTTTTGCTAACATTTCGTTATTTTGTTTTATTAAGTAACGCTGTGGACGAATGGAGTTTGTGACGGACTCTTGTGAGAGTTTCGCAGGGAATAAAGTGCGAGCTGTTTAATGTCAATCGCCTCTGTGTTTACTATTCAGACCATAGCCTGTAAAAGATTCAGACGCGATGAGAACTGATCACGCGTGCGACAGAGAGAGAGAGAGAACATCGCAGATGACCTTATTTTTATCAACACTTCTATCAGGCCGTTTTTAAACGTAAATGTTCCAATCAATGATCCAGGCAGAGCGTTCTCGTCTCCCCTTCATTTTACAGCTCAGGGTCAAAGTCCAATACAAAATGGAATAATCTGCATTATTTTTTTAACGCGTTATTTTTCCTCAGATTAATTAATCGAAATGAACGCGTTATTTTGACAGCCCTAATATATATATATATATACAGTTGCAAGAAAAAGTAGGCTATGAACCACTTGCAGAATCTGTGAAAATGTGAATAATTTTAACAAATAAAATATTTTTTATTTAGTGCTGCCCTGAATAAGATTTTTACATAAAAGATGTTTACATTTAGTCCACAAGACACAAAAATAGCTAAATTTATAAAAATGACCCTGTTCAAAAGTTTGTGAACCATTGATTCTTTATCCTGTGTGCATGTCATTCCCTGATGATCCACGGCTGTGTGTGTGTGTGTGTGTGTGTGTGTGTGTGTGTGTGTGTGTCCCTTGGATGATCCAAAAACTTTTTGAATTTGAAGATCAAGGGAAATTGTACTCAATTAGTCTTCTGGGAAATATGTAAGCATCTTCTGTTGCTTCTGTAGGGCAGTACTAAAAAAAAATAAAATAATTATATATATAAACAAAATGAGAAAAATGTGGATGTCTTCATGTTCAAAAGTTTTCACACCAGTTCACATTCTTTTTCTTGCAACTGTACACACACACACACACACACACACACACACACACACACACACACACACACACACACACACACACACACACACACACACACACACACACACACACACACACACACACACACACACACACACACACACACACACACACACACACACACACACACACACACACACACACACACACACACACACACACACACACACACACACACACACACACATAAAATGTTTAGTGTATATATATATATAATGTTTAGTACTTTCAAAGTATTTAATTTAGTAATAATCGGTTAGATTACCAACCTCAGATCTATATTCAAAAGCATTAATTTGAACTAAAATAAAGTGCTACCTAAATATTAGTATATATTTACATTACATTTACATTTATGCATTTGGCAGACGCTTTTATCCAAAGCGACTTACATTGCATTCAAGGTACACATTTTTTTTACATTTTGTCAGTTCTTGCTTTCCCTGGGAATTGAACCCATGACCTTGGCGTTGCTAGTGCCATGCTCTACTGTTTGAGCTACAGGAAAGCCTATATATATATATATATAGAAGTTAAAGACACTTAATATAAAGTGTGTGCGAAAATACTATTTCAGTTTTTCTACTCCAAACAAAGTGTCATGTTTAATTCAATGTGTCACTTGCTGTTTCTTTGTAATTATTTGTGAAATTTTGCAATTTTTGAGTAAATATTGTTTTCTCACTATTTTAAGTAAATGTGACCACATCTATTGATCCCACGTATTTCATCACTATTTGTTTCAATAATATCAAAGGAGATAAGACTGTTTACACTTTGCACACTGTGTGTATGGGTGTGTTTGAGACACGTCACAACGATCCACCACAACGCTTTAAAAGTGCAAAAGCTCAGATTTCAACAGACATTTCTGACTGCACCACCAAAGCACAGATCCACAATGAAGGCCTGGTTCGTCCTGCTCCTGTTGCTGCCCGTCTGCATGGGTGAGTCGCTGAGGGGACATGAAATGTGGATTTGGTTAGCTTTTTTGTGTGTCAATTTTACAGATTTTTACCATCGCTAAGACACATTACTCAACTATTCATTTCTTAGGTCACTTTTTCAAAACTCTGGGCTGTGGAGGATTATATATCATAAACTGTGGATTATTTATCATTGCTTTGGCACAACATTCAATGACCTGCAAGACCAGTTTGCACGTTTACATACTCTTTTCAAAACTGTTAAACTTAAGTTAAAAATTTTATAATTATATTAAACAACATTAGTTAGATGTAGCTGAACACAAAGATGTTAGTCTTCACTTTCATTGCCATCCATTCAATATTTAGGAATATTTTTACTGTAATGTAAGCTTGACAATGTAACATATATTGCAGTGAATGATAAGCAGCAGACTCATTCTTGTTTTATAAAGAAAAATATAAAGCATTGTTTAATGTTATACCTGATGTTACGGTATTTGGGTTGTTTTATGAGCGACAAAGTGCGTTTGCTAGTGTTCTGGAAGAATGAGTTGATTTGAGACATTAGTTAGTGCACTTTTAATGTGAAATGAACTGTGCCAAGCTGAAAGTTGGTTAGGAGAACTGTGTAAAGAGTTATGAAAAAGCAGTATTGAGAAATGTGTCCTCGACTGTATAAAAACTGTAATTGAAATACGTCAAGTGTCTGCGATAGGTGCTCCAGTCAGGTCGCTATCTCACGACCAATTCGTAGGCTACTTATTTTACGAGGTGGCTAATTCGTGCGACCTCACTAGTATGAATTTGTACGTTTTTTTTTTGTCTAAACCCCCGTGATGGGTAGGTTTAGGGGCGAGGGTTGAGGTTAGGTATTTTATACGAATTTGCCAACTGGTCAAATACGTATGATTGAGCAAAAATCGTACGAGTGAGGTCGTATAAATTCATACGAATTAGCCACCTCGTAAAATAGAACGAATTGCAGTGAGATCAGGTTTTACACTAAATTGCCCTAAGGATAGTGTGTGTGTGTGTGTGTGTGTGTGTGTGTGTGTGTGTGTGTGTGTGTGTGTGTGTGTGTGTGTGGTTCTGCTATTCCCTACGTTATGAGGAAAAAAAATTCACAAGTACAGTAATACCACTAAATTTTGACCTTGTGGGGATTTCTTTTGTTCCTCATTAAGCTTATAAATCATATGGAAGAATCTTTTTTTTTTTTTTTTTTTTTTTTTTTTTTTTTTTTTCTAGCAAAAAGTTTTGTGTGATGGCCAGGTTTCGGGGGAGGGTTAGTCAGTGTGTAAGTGGAGATAATATACAGTTTGTACAGCATACAAATATCATTAAGCCAAAGTCATAAAAAATATAAAAACATGGAAAACTAATGTGTGTGTGTGTGTGTGTGTGTGTCTCTCTCTCTCTCTCTCTCTCTCTCTCTCTCTCTCTCTCTCTCTGTGTGTGTGTGTGTGTGTGTGGTTCTGCTATTCCCTACATTATGGGGAACAAATATCACCACAAGTACAGTAATACCAGTACATTTTGACCTTGTGGGGAATTTCTTTTGTTCCTCATTAAGCTTATAAATCATACGGAACGATCTTTTTCTTCTTCTTTTTTTATCTAGGAGAAAGTTTTGTGTGATGGCCAGGTTTCGGGGGAGGGTTAGTCAGTGTGTAAGTGGAGATAATATACAGTTTGTACAGCATACAAATATCATTAAGCGAAAGTCATAAAAAATATAACATGGAAAATTAATGTGTGTACGTGTGTGTCTCTCTCTCTCTCTCTCTCTCTCTCTCTCTCTCTCTCTCTCTCTCTCTCTGTGTGTGTATCTGCATCACCTTAGAAACAGTACTTTGAGTCGCCCAACTCATATAGTTTAGTACAGTACATTTGCATTACAGTAGGCCTAAACCTAAACTTCTATAACTTTTTTTTACACTTTCAAAGTGTTTCATTTGAGTAATAATCTGTTGAGTGCTTCTTTAAACTGAGACCAACCTTCGATCTATATTCAAAAGCATTCATAAATTACAACTATTTAAAGTGGGATTTTCACGTCTATGTTCATAAGGCTGGGTCACAGTTAACAGATTAAAATATCATTTATTTCTGTGATCAAAGCTGAATTTTCAGCATCAGTCTTCAGTGTCACATGATCCTTCAGAAATCATTCAGATATGAGGATTATTATCAATGTTGAAAACCAGCTGCTTCATATTTTTTGATATTTTAAAATTCTTTGATTAATAGAAAGTTCAAAAGAACCTAAAATCTTTTTTTTTAAACAATGTACAAGTTATTTTCGATCAATTTATTTCATCCTTGCTGAATAAAAATATTAGTTTCTTTACAAATAAAATATTGGTTACATTTTATTTTACAGTGTCATTGATACACTGTAATTACACTCTAAAAAATGCTGGGTAAAAAATAACCCAAGTTGGGTTGAAAATGGACTAACCCAGCAATTGGGTTGTTTTAAGCAAACATTTAACCCAACCGCTGGGTTAAAACAACCCAATTGCTGGGTTAGTCCATTTTCAACCCAACTTGGGTTATTTTTAACCCAGCATTTTTAGAGTACATTAGAAATGAAATCCAGAAAACTAAAAACAGATAATAAAAATGAGATATTATAAATAAAACGTATTTCATAAGGCCCTAAACATGTCATTTTTGTTGTAACATGTTAACTTTTAATAAATTCTTGTTAATAAAAAGATTCATTTAAATTAATTAGACATGCTTTTTGATTACTAAAATGTATTAAACCATTGAAAATGAAATCCAGAAAACTAAAAACAAATAATATAAGAGATATTATAAATAAAACGTATTTCATAAGGCCCTAAAAATTAAATTTTTGTTAAACTTTTAATAAATTCTTGTTAATAAAATTAACTAATTAATAGTAAATGCTTGGTAAAAAATAACCCAAGTTGGGTTGAAAATGGACTAATGTTTTAAGCAAACATTTAACCCAACCGCTGGGTTAAAACAACCCAATTGCTGGGTTAGTCCATTTTCAACCCAACTTGGGTTATTTTTAACCCAGCATTTTTTAGAGTTTATATATATTAATCAACAACATGTACTCACTATAGATTTTGGGGTTAGTTTTATGTAATTATGCATAATTTACTGTCACAGTAAGAACATGTGTATCAAAGACACTGTAAAATAAAGGGTTACCAAAATATCTTATTGACGCCAAGCCTTTGAACGGTAGTGTAAATGTACAGTATTTATTTGGTATTTTAATGTAGTAATATTGCAAATGTCTGAAAGCATCTATTGTACTGTTTTGACAACAAACTAAAGATCTGTTTGTGTGTTTGCGGTGCAGCGGATCATCACATCGAGTGCTACGGGGAGGATTTCCTGATGGTGAGGAACATGCTCCTGAACTGCAGGAGTAAAGTTACTCAGGCCTGCTACACCAGAGGTAAATGAGTGCTGTGGAAACACATTACACAATCAGGTGAAATCCAGATCTCAAAGATCAGTGGAACGATTTCATCACAATGATTCATGTTGGAAACATTACAACAACCTAGTGTGCAATCCACTTCAAAGCCATCAAGACTTTCAACAGTTGAAAAAATGCAACAAAAAAGAGTTTTTAGTGTGTCATCACTCGTAGCGTAGATGTTTCAAACTGGGAAAAGGAAGATAATACTATGATACAAATGTAAAACGTTCCGAATCTTCTCTTTCACAGAGTCTGGAGAGAAAGGCTGCGTCAGCCTGGAATTCTGTAAAAGGAAAGGCTGGAAATGCTGTTATGAGAACCGGTGCAATGCGTGATCCTCACACCTCAGACATCTTTATTTTCATCCTACAATCGAAAACACCAATGAAACGACGGGACTTCAAAAGATAATAAATTGTGACGATCAGACTGCGATTTTGTGCTCTTTAATGTAGATAGAAATCGTCTGTTTACATGCATGCTTATAACACAGTGTGAAGAAATGATAGGAGTCCTCCTGAAATCAACAAATAAATCAATTTATTGTCCAATATTTGTATCAAGGTTTATTTGTACAGCCGAGAACAGACCTCACTCTCTAACACAGACTGAAGCAATCACTAAAGAACACAAACATCATTCAAGGTCTGCAATGATGCTTGTTTACTGGTCCAAACGTCAAAGTTTACAGGTGCAGCTCTTTTTTAATGTGTGTTTTATTTTTTGCTGGCTCATTCAGTTGAGGGGTCAAGGTTTGGCCAGAATTGCCCCTGCTGGTAGACCATCTGGCAGCAAAAAGCATCTTTCTCCATTGACGGTCAATCAAAATGAACAGTGTATTCTAACAAAATGTTCGGGGTTTTTTTGTGCAGGCAACATGTAGCATGAATTTTAGTTCAAAATCCCTATTTTTCATAATCAGAGTAATGGTATATATCATGAGATAGTCGTTATAAATTTTGCTGATATCATATTCCTTCTGGGAATGCAACCCAAAAATATATATATTTTAATGTTACATAATTAAACAGTAATGCCTATTTTTGATAATTCAGTGAAGTTAACCAATGGTATCAGGTGCGGCCTGGGGTTTTAGCCATAGACTGTAAAAAAAATATGGACGTAGTGTCCGTGACGTCACTCATAGGATTCTGAAAAGCAGATTTGAAGCGTAAAGTAGGGTCGAGCTGGCCGTCGCCATCTTGTCAGTGTGTCACTCCCGGATATCATAAAATGGGCAAAGAGGCGGGACGTGGGCGGAGCTGAAGTGACGTGATGACTAACAGACAGCAGATAAATGGCTATCCACCTGTCACTCAAAGTGGCCACGCCCTTAATTATGCAGAACTTTAAGGCTTTATATAACGTAAACGAATTAGTTATAAAAATATTCAGCCCCCTCACAGTTGTCATGAAGGGCAAAATTAGCCGTATAGACCAAAACCACAATGTGTCCCAGACTGTAAACATGTGTTCTTCTGCTGTCGTCATGAAATGACATATGACTGTCGTTACCAATCAAAATGCATGTTTATTTCAATGCAATGTGTGGACTTTTTATTACCATTTGTCATATTTCCATTTAGCAAAAAGTTGTTTTATTAACAACTACACCCACCCCTAAACCTACCCAGTGATTTATAGTGCATATACACTTTATGAGCACATGCGTTCCCTGGGATTGAACCCACGATCACATGATTACATGATGTTGTATTTTGCAATGCAATCAATTGAGCTACGCAAAACCCAAAATATGACGCAAATAAAAGGAAACAAAGCATTAAAATGAAAGTGTCCAGTTGACAATAGGGACGCAACTTTAGTAAACGCTCCTATGGGTCGTATTTCATGAATTAAAATGAAAGTGTCCTGTTGTCAATAGGGGCGCAACTTTAGTAAACGCTCCTATGGGTCGTATTTCTGGGAAGTGAAGTGACATACGACCTAAATAGGCGTATTGGTTGGAGGACATGTTGCAATTTATATACCGCTTTATGCAGTACATATTGTTTTAAAGCACCTTTATGATGCATTCAGTGTAGCTGAAGTCAGTGTAGATTTGGTTCCATTAAATCAATTATTAAATTAGTTCATTTCATCTATAAAACAAAAATGTATGTCATCGGCCAGTTCAGTTCTCAATGAACAGCGTCAGTACAGTCAGATCAATAATACTGTTGGATATTAAGTTTCCAACAGTTTTAAAAAAACAACAACAAAAAAAACTAAAATTCGGCCCTGGACAAACCCAGCCCATCCGGCCCATGAGTTCCCCTGTGAATGTTTTTGCTGGGGTTAAGGCCTTAAATTTGAGTAAATAAATAAAACTAGGACAGGGACAAATAATGATGTATATTAGTGAATTTAGTTAACAAATGTAATATTGCACTTGACAGTAAAGAACTGATTTTGGGCTAGGATGCATTAAAGTGAATTTACTGCTAATAAATTCTGTCATCATTTACTCACCCTCATGTCGTTCCAAACCTGTTTGGCTTTCTCTCCTCCGTGAAACACAAAAGAAGATATTTTAAGGAATGTTGGCAACCAAACCATTTTGGTTTGGCTATCATTGAATATTGTATGGACAATAAAAACAAAACAAAAAACAGACTCAAATGATTTTCTTTTATTTTACACAGAAATAAATTAATTCAGGTTCGGAATGACATTAGGGAGAGTAAATGATCACATTTTGGGTTGAACTACCCCTTTAAAAACAATAATATTTTAGAGATAACACCTAATTTATGTAAGATATCTATCTTTCATGAGGCTCTCATTGAAATAACATTGAATTAACTTTAATTAGAACTATTAAAAAATTCATAAAACATTTAGAGAGAAAAAAAGCTTTGTCCTTAATTCATGGGATCCAGGCGTTAAAGCTGTTTTGTTGAATTATCCTTTAATTACTCTAATGAAATTGTATTTATAGTTGAACTGTAAGATCATCAGTCACAGGTAAAACCATGCTCCTCATTACCATAGTTTCAATCAATAAATAATAATAAACAATTGAGTTTGTAATACAACCCCAGTGATTTCTAAATTTACTTTGACTTGTACTTCATTGCAGACAATATGAGCACAAAATATTTAATGTTTTGTCTGGTCAACTTCATGTCATTTGTAAATTTGCATCCTTTCCTGTCATTCAGACCTGCAACACATTTCAAAAAAAATTGGGACAGTAAAGCATTTACCACATTGTAATGTTGCCATTCCTTTTCACAACACTTAAAGGTCCCATGGCATTAAATTATCATTTTATGAGGTTTTTCAACATTAATATGAGTTCCCCTAGCCTGAATATTGTCCCCAAGTGGATAGAAATGTTGATCGGTGTAAACCCGAGTTCTGGCTGTCTTTCTCTGCCTTTGAGAAAATGACAGGCCAGACGAGCCAATCCTGAAGTCTCCTGGTTTGACGTCCAAGCAGGAACGGTTTCCTCCCTTTCCTCCGCCCAGAGAATCTGCCACACCCATGCAAACGCTCGAGAGATCATTGCTTGTGAACGAGTGAACGCTGGCAGTTTCTCAGTGTTTGGATGTACAAATGAAAACAGAAGTCTTTTTTCAGTTCCTTCTGATCTGTGATCAGTGATTTCTGATGTGTAGCTAATTATTTATAATTCGTGCACACTCAGCTCTCTCTCTCCCGACAGAACGGTGTTTTCGTGTTTTCTATCTTGTGAGTCAGTGTTTTTGTACGTCCTCGTCGCGTCTATCGGTTCTAAAATGTGCATACAGTCGTTTCTGCTCAACATCAGCAGAGTCAGATCTTTAGAGATAAACTTCACACACGCCGAAGCTCGGGCTGCACTGACTCGGCCTTCATCATCCCCGACCCCCAGTACTGCATCTGGCCCACAGCGGAGGCACCAAACGCGGACTGAGATTAAGCAGAAGGGGGTAAGCGTGAGGGTATCCGGGCTAGCCAGCTTTCCCCACAATAAACTGGATTACATTCGATTACTGCTGTTGTGTCTTTGTTTGTGCTGTGTACTCAACGCGCGTCACTGACGCTTTTATTTTATTTTAAAAATAATGCTATTATCAACACTTACTTTTAACTCGTTCATCTCGCTGTAATGGTACTTTGCATGTGTTACAAAGTTGGTAATAATGATGAAGACGGACTCGGTGTGACTGGGACTCGTGTTTATTCAGAACTCTTGTAAAACCCCGCCCACTGGTCCAATTCTCGGCGTCCAATGGCAGGGAGAAGGTGTTTCTGCGTATCGCTGTCTTTCCTTTTACACAATAAAACAGTTCAATTTAAACACATTCTTTTGTATGTATTTACCTTGTTGTTTCATCTGACTCCATTAAATGAAAATGTGTTAAATGATTTTGTTAACCATTAACTTTAGATTTATACTTTGTCTTTCAATTTAAATCGTTTATCTTATGTTATACTCAGCATTCAAGATTCCAGTAACGGTCTAGAGTTTCGCACCGGCCGGGTTTACGATCTCTGTTACGGACCAGTCAGTCTTGGTCATCTAGGCAGAGGCGACACACTGATATTCTGGACGCCCGTGCAATACGTTGATCATTCCAGAATATTTTTATTCAGTTCCCTTAGATCTGAATTCACTTAATTAATGCAAAACTGTTTCTAATCAGAGGCCATGACCATTATCACAGAATCAAGCGACCAACTTGCTAATTCTGATGATAACTTTCTATAATCATGCCGTGGTTTCCCACGTATACGTTAATTAGAACAATATTGCAATAATCAGGAATTGAGGTTGCCCTATTTAGATTGGTCTAACAATTTACTATTGTTCTAAACGGAAAGACTTGTTTAGCCTATCAACCTCTACAGTCCAAGTATACGTTACCTAGTGCCAATGTGTTAGTCGGAGCTCTAAAGCATCGATCCGGTGTGCTCTTTAAGCTTCACCAAAACCGTGTCTTAGTCCGTGTTAAACTAACCTGAGCAGATATCCGTACTGTTATGGTTATAACATGAAATACTGAGTTAATAACACAAAATGCGTTGCAGTAAGTTTAAAGCATAACGATTTATTAACCAGGTAAGAAACATCAATCAAAAGTCAACTCAAAGAGTAAAAAAGCATCAATCAATCATATACAGAAACAATAATTCAAGAATCAAGGATTCTAGAAATCTTTACCTGGTCATGAAAAACTACACACAAGCAGTGTGGGAAATCTCAATACAGACTCCACGATTCTTGTATCACCTTCCCTTAAATACCCAGATAATTCAATAAGACCACAAATGGTGGTGTTTGAGGTTATAATTAGATTTTGGTCCCTCATCCAGGGGGGTCACAAATGGGCAACCAGGATCTGTGTTTGAATGGGTTCTAGACATCTGCAAAGGAGGGCATTTATTTACATACAGGAGGCACTTGAGTAGATGATCTGTGGGGGGTCACCTTTTGGTGAGACATAGTATTTTTATCAACTTACATAACTTCTTGGAGGTTTGCATTATGATTTTGGAGAATGAGACCATTTTACCAGACGCACTGATACGTTTCAAATGATACTAAACATGCATAGTTACACATTGTATACATTTAACGTTGCATAGATTTTGAATGAGTTTTCAGTGTGGGTGAGAGTGAGTTATACAGAGGGTGCTGTGCAGGGTGTGAATGTGTGGTGTGTGTGTCTCAGTGTGATGTGTCTCGGGTGGGGCTGTTGTGTATTTGGGGAAGTGTTTGAATGGTAATCTTTGGGAAAGTCCTTTGTTTCCGGGAAATCACGGTTTCTCTGTTCAGACTGAACGGCATCTCTCGGCCCAGACCGATCGGCACCACCTTACACTCTCAGATACAAACACAATAAACTCGCGCTGACTGACTGCGCTCTCACAACTCAGTAGTTACAATAAATAACTTTGTTAGCAATCACTCCATCTCCGTGATGTCCGGTTTGCGAACGAATCATTCTTTTGAATCGGTTCTTTTTAGTGAACCGAACCAGTTCACCAAATCGGACTGAATCGTTCTAAAGGGTTCGCGTCTCCAGTCAGCGCTGATCCATAATTTACTAAAGTTACTAACTTTCTGACATGAGTGACAGTCCCTCCGACTAGAAATAAACTAATAACCTGAAGTATATGCTGTAACTACAACAGTTCAGACATGCTGAGAACTGATGTGAAGTGAACTCAGGTCCATCCGTCTCTCTGGCAGCAGTTCGTGCCTGCTCCTGCCTCGTAGACCTCGTTAAACCACGCCCCCTCCGCTCATTTAAAATGCAAAGATGTCAGCCAATCACAACAGTGGGCGTTTTTACTGAAGTCTCACAGCAGACACGCCTCTTGAAGCAGGGCATTCAGCCACATGGCAAACAGCAGTATAGAAAAAACGCCTTTTATTTCTAAATTATGACATTTTATGATGTAAAAGTCATACTAACAATATAAGTACACCTCAGGAAACATTATAAAATAATAGAAAAATGCCATGCCATGGGACCTTTAAAAGACGTTTAGGGACTGAAGACACCAAGTGATGAAGTGTTTCAGGTGTAATTTTGTCCCATTCTTCCTGCAAACAAGTCTTAAGGTGGGCAACAGTACGGGGTCTTCGTTGTTGCATTTTACGCTTCAAAATGCGCCACACATTCTCTATTGGAGACAGGTCGGGACTGCAGGCAGGCCAGTCAAGTACCCGTACCCTCTTCCTCCGCAGCCAGGACTTTGTAATGTGTGCAGAATGTGGTTTTGCATTGTCTTGTTGAAATATGCATGGACGTCCCTGGAAAAGATGTCTTCTTGAAGGCAGCATATTATGCTCCAAAATCTCTATGTACTTTTCAGCATTAATGGTGCCTTCACAGAAGTGCAAGTTACCTTTGCCAAGGGCACCGACACAACCCCATACCATGACAGACCCTGGCTTTTGGACTTGTTGCTGGTAACAGTCTGGATGATCCTTTTCTTCTTTTGGTCCGGAGCACACAGCGCTTATTCCTCCCAAAAAATACCTGAAATACTGATTCATCTGATTCACAGTACACGTTTCCACTGTGTGATGGTCCATCCCAGATGCCTCCGAGCCCAGAGAAGTCGACGGCGCTTCTGGACACTGTTAACATAGGGCTTCCTTTTGGCACAGTACAGTTTTAACTGGCATTTGTGGATGTAACTACGTATTGTGGTACTTGACAAAGGTTTGCCAAAGTAGTCCTGAGCCCATGTGGTGATATCGCTTATAGATGAATGACGATTCTTGATGCAGTGCCGTCTGAGGGATCGGAGATCACGGTTGTTCAGCTTAGGCTTGCGCCCTTTTCCTTTACACACTGAAATTCCTCCAGATTCCTTGAATCTTTTAATTATGTTATGCACTGTTGAATGTGAAATATCCAAATCTCTTCCTATCTTTCTTTGAGGAACATTGTTTTTAAACATTTCAATAATTTTCTCACATTTTTGTTGGCAAACTGGCGATCCTCGGCCCATCTTTGCTCCTAAAGGATTAGACCTTTCTTGGATGCTTCTTTTGTACCAAATCATAATTACAATCACCTGTTGACATCACCTGTTTCAAATCACATCATTATTTAACCATTTTACCTCATTACTAGCCCTAAATTGCTCCTGTCCCAACTTTTTTTGAAATGTGTTGCAGGTCTGAATGACAGGAAAGGATGCATATTTACAAATGACATGAAGTTGACCAGACAAAACATGAAATATTTTGTGTTCATATTGTCTGCAATGAAATACAAGTCAAAGTAAATTTAGAAATCACTTCTTTTTTTTTTTTTGCGTTTTCCATACCGTCCCAACTTTTTCTGATTTGGGGTTGTAAAAAATATTGTACACACATGTAGAAAATAAGAAAACAGCCTATATAAATGTGATTTATATTCTGCAATATTTAAAGTAAGTAATAATAGCAACATTTTAAATAAATACATTTGTCAAAACACCAGATTTCTTCACTGTAAGTAGCTGCAAGGTAAATTATTATAAAGGTGTGGCGGTGCTAGATTGACAAGTTTGTAGTTGTATGTATTGGCGTTTTCTAGTTTACCTCGTCATCTATACATGCTCGCAGCTGTTTTCAGCTGATTCACCATATATACACCCATATAACACGACTGTATAAAACAACATTCAGAGTCAAAGTGTCGTTCATCACTTCATAGAGCAGCAGAAATGCAGCGCACGTTCGTCAACGGCAGCACTGTGCGGATATTCGCTTTTTGCAGTTTCCCATGTGCTCAAAAAAAATAGAAAAAAAAAATAGCACCTAATATGGAGGGGAGGTCTCTCTCAGTTTGACCTGCCAATTCAGAAGACAAACCAATGGGCCGCTGTCCCTGCATGATGGGCCAGTCCGTGGCAAAAAACAAACAAACAAACAAAAAAACAACCTTGTATCGGCCCTAAAGTGTGTCGGCCCACCGGGAAAATGGGAAAAGCTGGAGTTTGTTTTTTAAGCGAGCAGGGCAACCACCCAGTAGAGCATTACAATAATCTAGCCTTGAGGTCATGAAGAACTAACTAACTGTTCCGCATTTGTCATTGAGAGCATGTTCCGTAATTTAGATATGTTTTTAAGATGGAAGAATGTAGTTTTACAGATGCTAGAAATGTGGCTTTCAAAAGAAAGATCAGTATCAAAGAGCACACCCAGGTTCCTCACTGACGACGAGGACTTGACAGAGCAGCAGAGGTGTAAAAAGTACTCAAAAATGTTACTCAAGTGAAAGTACAAGTACCGAGTGAAAATTTTACTCAATTAAAAGTAAAAGTATCTGGCCAGAATCATACTTGAGTAAAAGTAAAAAAGTACCACATTAAAATTGTACTTGAGTATTAAAAAAGTAAAAGTATTAGCAAGAATGAAAACTAGAGATTCTTGTTTAAACGTTTAATCTCTAATAACATGAAGTGAATGAACACATACAAGGTTTTATCCTGCTTTAGAACTGTTTGTATTTAATTATCAAACTATAAGATTACTACCAAATGCCAGTATGCAACATGCTACTAAAAGTTGTAAAACCTCGGATTTAACTTGTGAGTGTCAAGCATAGACTGTAAAAAAGTATGGGCGTAGTGTCCGTCACGTCACCCATAGGATTCTGAAGAGCAGTTTTGATGTGTAAAGTCGGGTCGAGCTGGCCGTTGCCATCTTGGCAGTGCATCATCCTGCATTCTGGATAACAGAAAATGGGCAAAGAGGCGGGACGTGGGCGGAGCTGAGGTGACGTGATGACTAACAGACAGCAGATAAACGGCTATCCACCTATCACTCAAAGTGGCCACGCCCTATTTTTGCAGAAATTTAAGGCTTTATATAATGTAAACGGATGAGTTATTAAAAAAAATTCACCCCCCTCACAGTTGTCATGAAGGGAAAAAAAATTGCCGTACAGACCAAAACCACAATTTATACCAGGCAGTAAACATGTTTTTACCTGCTGTAAAGTTGGGCATTTTAACATGAGCTCAATGAGATTCTAATACTTCTGGACCCTGGCTGCGTCCGAAATCGAATACTTCTCTACTATAGCTATAGTATGCGAAAAACAGTACGCCAACAGAGTAGTATGTCCGAATTCATAGTATTCGAAAAACAGTAGGCGAAAAGTACCCGGATGACCTACTACTTCCGGCGAGATTCTGAAGTGCGCATACGATGGACAGTTTACTATCCCATGAGGCCATGGGAGACGATTTATGAATGGAGGTGATGGGATGTAACTGACGCTGGTAGGTCAGATGATAACGACAACATGACGGATGTAGTACGTCCGGATTACATTCATACTACACTCATTCATACTATATAGAACATACTTTTTTAACAGTCACGAACTTTGTTCAAATTAAAATGTTGTACCTACTCACATAGTACGCGATTTCGGACGCAGCCCCTGTCTCTAGCGGCCAGTTGAAGAATTGCAGTTTAAGTCACTTCCGTATTGGCTTCAAGAGAACCTGGGGGAGGTTGCCGCTTGGTGTCAAGCCTATTTTGGGGCTGAAAAGCCCCTCTCTCTAATTTCCAGGTCAAGGTGCTGTGCATTGTGGTGATTGATGCGACATGACGTCACTTCCAAAGGACCAATGAACATGTCCGACCAATTTCATGGAAGGTGAAAACATTGGTTAAATTAAACTGGGAATCAGCGCAATTCAATTGGTTTGGTAATAGAAAAGGAAAATAGAATGCAGTGATCTCCAAAAAATAAGGGCTTTTTGACTGTAAATAAAATTGTGAGGAGTAAAAATTCCTTTTTTTCTTAAAAAATTTAATTAAGTAAAAGTATTGACTTTTAACTGTACTCAAGTAAAGTAAAAATCTCCAAAAATAATACTTAAGTACAGTAATCAAGTAAAATTACTCAAGTACTTTACACCTCTGCAGAGCAGCCATCAAGTGTTAGACAGTATTCTAGGTTACTACGTGTGGAGGTTTTTGGTCCAATAATTGGAATCTCAGGGGCTTTTTTTTCTAATTAGGTAAAAGGAAATTACCAGTCATCAAATTTCTTTATATTAACTATGCATTATGTTAATTTTGTGAATTGGTGTTTCGTCAGGGCGCAAAGAAATATAAAGCTGAGTATCATCAGTATAACAGTGAAAGCTAATGCCATACTTCTTAATGATATCTCACAAGGGTAGCATAAAATCAACGGTCCTAGCACTGAGCCTTGCGGTACTCCATACTGAACTTGTTATCGATATGACATCCCTTCATTTACTGTTACAAACTGATAATGGTCAGATAAGTAGGATTTGAACCATGCCAACAAAATCTCAGAGTCTATTCAAGACAATTCTATACCATCGAATGCATTGCAATAATGCATACTTCCCTACTATGTAGTAGTTGAAAAACAGTACGTGACAAAATAACCAGTATGTGAGAGAAGAACCAGTATGTGAGATAAGAAAGTACCCAATGACCTACTAATGATTTCTGGTGAGATTCTGAAATGCGCATACAATGGACACTTTACTATCCTATGAGGCCATGGGAGAGGATTTATGAATGGCAGTGAAATGACGCAACTGACTCTGCTAGGTCACATGACACAAGCTGTTTCCATCCACCTATTTTTATATCGCATCAATTTTTTTTAAATGGAAACGCCAAGATGCACATAAATTCTAAAAGTGTGTATAAAAAAACGTCACTCATTTGAGTCGGATACATTTTCTATCTGATACGAAAACAAGCGCATAAACTACGATGGAAATGCATTTACCGAATAAATTCCTTGATGCGCTTAACAAAGTTCATGTGACTTTTGCGATGTAACAGCATAACTGTCAAAATCTTGTTTGCAAAGCATCTGAAATGCTGTTTCGGTCATTCAGAAGTCTCCCTCCTAGACGTAGAGCCGGCGTTCTGACACATGACCTGGAAGCGAGGAACTTTGTTTACAAGCAGAGGAAGACGAAGGAACGCTGCATATTCCCACGCATGAGTCGTGGTGCTTCGTGAGTTCACGCCTTATCAGGAAGTGACGATTATGTTCTCTTCGACTCACTTGATGGAAACGGCGCTATTTTCGCAAATGTTTTATGTAATATTTAAATTTTGCACAAGATCCATTCGCAACTTTGGATGGAAACATAGCTACTGACAACGTTGTAGGGTGGCCATATGTCCGGATTTTGGCTGGACAGTCCGGATTTTAAGCTCCCTGCCCGGCGTCCAGCGCAGCCTCAATCCGGACACTCATTTGGAGATGTGCTGAATCGGCCTATAAAAACCCGCTCTAGCTTGGGACGCAATAGCATAGCGTCTAATGCTGTAAAATCTCTGGTCAAACAAACGATTGGCTGAAAGCAGTGTCAAATAAATATCTGATAGGCCTATATTATTGGTTACAAACGTAAACAACGATGTGCTGGCTACGTCATATCATAACATTAACATACCTAAATGTCAGAACTCATTTATCCGGAATGGACAAAAGAGCACGAATTTATATATAAAAAAAACACACTGTGTCGCTGTGAAGTGGACGTTAGTAGTCAAGGGAAAGCCGCCATTGACCGACATGCCAGCACGGAAAAAGATAAAAGTAACCGACGAGCCGCAGGTATTATTCTTGCTTCACTAAATTGCACAAAGTGTCCTCCTTTTTGGTGTTATGCAAATGGCCACTCTACAACGCTGCAATATAGTACGCCTACATCCATTACATTAATGCTGCACATATTCATACTATAAGTCATTTTTCAAAATAAGTACCTACTCAAGAGAGTATGCGATTTTGGACGCAGCCCTGGTTTGAGAGATAATGAAAACACCTATTGTAGACTTCTGTGGAAACAACATTGGTGATGGATTTTATACTGACACCTACTGGTGTGGATGTAGAACCACACAAAAGCGTTTCAGGTTTTCGCTTGCAGAGGCCACAGTGGAAATACACTACACACAGGGGCATTTGTCGCCCATGAGTTGAGTGAGTAATATTCAGCTCGTCATGAGTGTATACTATTTTAAACTTTTTTCAAGTTTTTTTTTATTTAGGTGTAAAACATCAATGAAAGATCATTAAATGGATAAATGACTGAAGGCGTCTCCAGAAGAAAAACACAACAATTTTTTTTAAAATGTTTCTTTATTTTCTAAATTCTTCAGTATTTTCTGCCCATTGGCAGGAATGCATAAGAGACAGATTGGCTCAAACTTTGTCACAAGAAAAAAAAAAAAAAAAAAAAAAGGTTTCGTTAACATCATTGAATCATTTGCATAATCAGGATCATCATTGTTGTTTTCATAACGGTCATTCGGTTCATCAAAAAAAAGTGGAGCTTTTCCTCCACACCTTTATTCGATGAGTATATAATCAAAAACCCTGCAAACAGCAAAGCATTTGGAAGTCCAGACATTTCCTCCAAGTGTAGATACAATCACCAGCTGGGACGTTTGCATTTCCTCTCTCTCCCCGTGTATGTTTTGGAAATTAGCTCTTGGATATTAGCGGATATAAAAACACAATCAACAGTCTCCTCAAAGGTGAACGCTAATACATTGATATCAATGCTTTCTGCGAAGCTTCACTCTTGTGTTTTTGAAAACTCTCTCAAAATACCCCACACCATTACTACTTCCAACACACCATTCTTTTCAACATCAAACGACAAGGCAAATCATCGAAAACATGTCTGTACGCAGCGCTCCTTTCGGCTAACCGCTTTCAGATAAACGAGTATGTTCTTGGAAGTGACAGTAAAGCCCTGGAGTCTCCAAACCGAGCGACACCGGCCACAGCGCATCTGAATTCATGCCACAAGGCGAATCCCTCACTTTTCTCGCGGATGAAAACACGCTCCTAAATCACTAAATGACACGAAGCATTGCCCTTGCACTTCAGAGCACCGCCCTCCCCACAAAATAGTTATATACATACAGGTACACCAATATATACACAATAAAGCCAGCCCTGAATGCAACAACAAAGGTCTGTGAAAGAGTGACATACTCGCCAGCAACTTGTGTAAAGATTCTGAGAGTTGCCCTTTTGATATCAATCCAGACCGCAACATAGTGTCTGCCCAGATCTGGTAGATGAGGATTCCATGCGTACCAGATGTGGGCCGGATCTATGTTGCTGACTGGAAATGCTGTGCTGTTTTAAGAGGCGTTCAGGCATATTTTGATACTTAAGTCACACTAAAAGTGGTCTGAATGCCATTACATTAGATGCAATACTACATTTGTCAATGACTTCTAATCAGCTGGTGATTTTCGACGATGCTTGAAGTCAGTACTTTCTCCTCAAGTTCACACTGGTGGAACCACAGAATCACAAACCATCAACATGATCCACTGACGTTTGACATCCACAGCAATGCCCCTTCATTTTCAACTCCATTCAAATGTCTTTTTGTGAAATGTCTTGCTTGAAAAGTGTGCATCTACCATGTTTCTGTAAAGTAAACGCCACTTCCGTAACTAATGCTTTATGGCAGGGATGGGCAACTCCAGTCCTCGAGGGCCACTGTCCTGCAGAGTTTAGCTCCAACTCTGATAAAACTCACCTGCCTGTAGCCGTCTAGTAATCCAGGAGACACTGATTAGCTGGTTCAGGTGTGTTTGATTAGGGTTGGAGCTAAACTCTGCAGGACAGTAGCCCTCGAGGACTGGAGTTGCCCATGCCTGCTTTATGGCCTGGTTTCACAGACAGGACATTCGTTCAATTAGGATATCTAAGTAGCTTTTATAAACGAGCCTTAGAGAATCACATTACGGGTGTGCATCTTGAGACTTAACAATGGCACTGACATATATTAAGATATGCTTTCAGTTAAAGGTGCACTATGTAACATTTTTTCAGTAAAATATCCAAAAAACACTAGGCCAGTGTTATATATTTTGTTCATTTGAGTACTTACAACATCCCAAATGTTTCCAACTATTTGTAAATTGTGAGAAAATTGCTATTTTAACCGGGATGTTTCAGGGAGTCGCCTGTCAATTGCGTAATATCTGCGTTCCCCTTGGTTTACGGTTTTATTTTGCAGAAACGCTTTACTCTCACTGTAGTTTGAACAAGTGTCATAGCAGCCGCTGAGAGAACGCACAGAGTAACGTCATCACATCATCAACACACTCAGATGTGTCTAATATGATCAACAGAGCTGCGTTACCTCACACTCATGAGCGGAGGAGAGGAAGTGGCGCCGGCGACTGTGGCATAATTAAAGTCCCGCTGCTCAAGAGGCGTGTGTTGCGTTCATCTTATTAACAATCGCTCCGGCGGTTCCTCAGCTCCACAACACTCGTCCTGCTCTGCTTCAGACTACAGTAACGTTAATAATCACATCCATGAACACGATTTCTGCCCGAGTCCTATCCCGATTCTTTCCCACCGGCTGTGAGGTGAAGATCACATGTCCCAAGATTCTGTGCTCAAACTTGCCGTCATCAAACTACGCCTTTGTTTTGAATAGGTGACCTCTAGCGGACGGAAAACTTACATAGTGCACCTTTAAAACAGCTTAAACATGCATTTTAGACTGGGACTAGCTTAAGCCTTGTCTGTGAAATTCATATCGTTTAAGTGTGGCGTGGAAGTCCATGGAGAATCTAACTAAGGCAATCTCAGTGAAAACCTTCCCACTTGGTAATGGAGTAGTCCATAAAGCGTACATAAAAAAGGTATAAAAAGTAAACTGCAGACCAGCTGAGGCACATTCAACTCAACACCGTCTACACCGCAAATGTTGCATTTGCATAAAACACACCACAATCCATCTACACATTGCTAAAGCCACCTAATCGACTATTACATCCATTTCATGCAGTTAAAAAACACCTGGATCAATCACATATGAATATGAGGCAGTTGAGTCTTGACATCCTTCAATACTGAGTATCCGAATGCTGATGTGTATTATATTACACACATCACTGAAGATTGTCGTTCTTTCACAATAAAAAAAGGAAACCCAATGACTGCAAATGTGTATTTTTATCTGAGAGTGTAAACCATGCCTTTGTACACAGAGACTGCACATACAAAGCATTTCAATACCCTGCAAAACGTCCCTCCTAAAGCTGGATTGAGAGCTGTTTGTTTTCATGTCATTATATTGATTTAGGTTCTGGTTCATCAAGCAGCACGGGTCTCAGCAGCTCTTTGTTTTTCTCTGAAATGAATGAGCAAGTCAAATTCATAGCACGTTAAATCTTCATTGAGCTTATTTTTTAATCCATATTTCCATGTAATGTTGTGGGAAACACAAAAATGCTTGGGAGAGCGTTCTCTTATAAAAAAAAGTACTGTGGCGGTATCATGGACCAGTGTTGGTATCGTATGGTGATACTATGGTATTTTTTTAAGGAAGCCCTAAAGGGACATGGTGATGGTAGATGGGAGAAAAGTTATATTTGCTTTTGCGATCTCTCACAAAAGTATTGTTTCCCCTGAGAAATTGCGTGCACTCGCAAAACTTTTGTATATATCCAAACGTTTCTCTGTGGAACGCAATACTTTTGCCATTTAGCGCAAATGTTTGGCAAGAGCACGCAAAGTTTCTTACCATACTCAAATACCATGATATTTGTCCTGTTGGTGACCAAAAAATGGCCCAATTTACTTGAATTAGCCCTATGGTACTAATAAAAAAGGTATTATTATGGTACTTTCTGGTGCCATTTGTACAAAAAGGAGTGGGCGACAACAATCTTTTTCCTTTGACTTTCTCTTTTAGACTCTCTCCAAAAAGAGCGATCCTGAGAAAATGTGAGGGAGAGAGGGAGAGGGCGACCGCCCTTCAGCGGAATGAAAGAAGCGGCGACTCGCGCGCACATACACACTCACGCACGCACATTTAAGACTCGTTTAATCTTTCGTTTCTCTCATACGATAAAAAACAAGAACATCTCAGTCCAATGAACAAAATGACAAGAAAAACAGTCCCAAAATGAAACCTAAAAACAACTGAGTCTCAGTGAGAAGAGAGTCATTTGGATCAGCGATTAAAACGGATGGTATGAACGCACAGAGGAGATCTCCAGTCTGAGGCAGATGTGAGGGTGGTACGGCATCTTTAGACGGGCGGGTGAGACTAAAACCGGGGGGCGGGGATTTATAAAACAGGCAGGCTATTGCCATGCAGACCCCATTTTGAGGCAGGTCAGGTTTGTGTGTTTGTTGTGTTTGCTTTGAATGAAGTGTGCAGCTGTTTATGGCTATTCTTCTGTAAAGAGGCGATAATCGTGCCAGGCTGAAATTCAAGGTGTCCGTGAACAATGGCGACCAGCAGAAGCAGCCGTTGAGGTCCTTGAGTCTGACCAATGAGGCAGGGGCACCTGCCTGGCGTCACAAGATATACATATCCTGAAGTTTTTGGCTCAGGGACAGATGCTATGCAAGCATGCAAATCAGCTTCACATGCAGTCCTCCACCAATGTTCACAGAGAGCGAGACGATACAAATGAGCATCATGTGACTTTTAAGCTTTACTCACTAAAATGGTTAGTTCATCTGAAAATGAACATCATTTACTCAACCTCATGTCGTTCCAAACCTGTGTGACTTACCTTTTGCAGAACACAAAAGAAGATATTTTGTAGAATGAAAGTCAAAGGGGTCCATTGTTGTTTTGGACCCAACTGACTTTCATTGTATGGACAAACATGTGTCTACGAAACATCTGCAAAACATCTTTGAAACGTCTGCAAAACGTCTTCGAAATGTCTGCGAAACATCTTAGAAATGTCTGCGAAACATCTTTGAAACATCTGCGAAACGTCTTCGAAACGTCTGCAAAACATCTTAGAAATGTCAGCAAAACATCCTTGAAACATCTGCGAAAACGTCTGCGAAACATCTTCGAAGCATCTTTGAAACGTTTCTGAAACATCTTCGAAACGTCTGTGAAACATCTTCGAAACGTCTGCGAAACATCTTTGAAACGTCTGAAAAAAATCTTCGAAACGTCTGCGAAACATCTTCGAAACGGCTTGGAAACATCTTTGAAATGTCTGTGAAACATCTTTGAAACGTCTCCAAAACATCTGCAAAACATCTGCGAAACATCTTCGAAACGTCTTCGAAACATCTTTGAAATGTCTGTGAAACATCTTTGAAACGTCTCCAAAACATCTGCAAAACATCTGCGTAACATCTTTGAAACGTCTTCGAAACGTCTGTGAAACATCTTTGAAACATCTTTGAAACATCTCCAAAACATCTGCAAAACATCTGCGTAACGTCTGCGAAACATCTTTGAAACATCTTCGAAACGTCTGCGAAACAACGTCTTTTGTGTTCCACAAAAGAAAGAAAGTTATACCGGTTTGGAACAAAATGAGGATGAGTATTAGACATTTTATTAGGCATTTTTGTTCGTTTGAGTGAACCATCCCTTTAAGCGAGGAAAAGGTTCATCCTTAATCAACAAGAGCATTGATGTATATGCCAAATGCCCATAAATTGAAAGCATGTGTCCATTTTTATGTTGTTCTGTGTATATAAACGTACACTTTGTTTGGTTCTAAACCTGGTAAATCGTTTAATCACAGTTACTGATGTATGCATGAGTGTATTAGTGTTCGTGTGGTAGTGTGTGTGTCAGTTTAAACCTGTAGGTGTGTTTTTAACTACACTTTCCTAATCGCTCACCATCCAAGTCGAACCAATGCCTCCACGACCACATCTACTGAACAAGCCGTCAACGCAACAACAAACTAAGACACGAAAAAGAAAATCTCGAAAAGGATAAAAACTGAGAAGACCCTGCTTTTGTAATCCGACAGGAAGGCTGCAGTGACAAGCTGTTGCCTTTGGCCGGGCTGTTGAGCAGGAGAGAGAAGGGGTCGGACCGCCGCCTTATAAGGGGGGGTTAAAGGGCATGCCCTCGTCACTGGGCGTGGCCGTGTCGTCGCTAGGCTCTAGGCTGTCCTTGGGGCTCAGGGTGCTGTCAGATAGGGGCGTGGCGTCATCTGAAGGGGGCGGGGTTTCGGCGGAGCCATCCTGCTGTCCATTAGTAGTGGCCGTGTGCAGGGGTTCGGGGGGCGTAGGAGGGGGAGTGTTGGTGTCAGGCTGGGTGCTGATGGGTAGCGAGACTGGCACCAGCAGGGGCTCAGTAGGAGTGTGGGGGACGCTGGGTACCGACACCAGGGTGCGAGGGGTGGAGTTGTGCAGCAGGGAATCGCCCAGGCCCAAGCTGGAGTCGCTGTGCACCAACGAAGAGGTCTTTTCCACCAGACGCCACTGCATGATGCTCGTGTCCTTGCCGCCCGTTGAAATCAGGTGACTGTCGCTGTGCATGAAGCTCACGTTTGTCACGTGACTGCTGTGGGCGCTGTACTTGTGGCTTGGGGCCTGCAGTTAAATAACAAAATCGATCAAATTTCAGATAGACCAACTGCTTTAAACTGTGGTAGTGAGGATGGTGTGACGTGACAGACCTTTGGTCTTGAGCAGGGGTACTGGAAGAGGTGCACTTTACAGAAGTCATCAGCCAGAGCGATCACCTTCCTGTTTCGAGAGCGCACCAGGGCATTGATATCTGTCCCATCTGAGCCCTCCGGCCAAACACCTGTTACACACAAACACAGACACACATCAGGGCACAACGTCACCACACTGGGGGAGCTTTTCAAACTAGAGATACTTCCAAGAATAAAAAAAATAAATAAATAAAAAAAAGATTGATACATGAACATTCTTACACAATTACATTGATAAATATGATTCACCACTGTTTTTAATTGAATACTATAACTTAAAATGTTTATTAAGGTGTTGTATTGTTTATTCTTTGAATTGTATTTTTTTATTTTTATTAAATTGTTAATTTAATCTTAAACTGGTAGCAAGAATTAAGAAAATTCAAATCCTTCCTAATTTTAACAAGGGAATGTATTTTTGACCTTATTCATAAGCACATAGACACCTCACTATACTCAAAAAATATGATCATAAATGGATTAGGAGCATTTAACAAAATCACCAGCAGGAGGCAGAAGAACACCAGGTACAGGACACACACAGAAACACACGGACACACACACGGGCACACACACACACACACACACACACACACACACGGACAGACACATGGACAGACACATGGATAGACACATGGACAGACACATGGACACACATGCACACACACACGGACAGACACACGGGCATACACACACACACACACACACACACGGACAGACACATGGACACACGGGCACACACACACGGAAACACACGAAGAGACACATGGACACGCGGGCATTCACACACACACGGACAGACACACGGGCATACACACGGACAGACACATGGACACACGGGCACACACACACACGGACAGACACATGGACACACGGGCACACACACACACAGACAGACACATGGCCACGTGGGCATACACACACACGGACAGACACACGGGCATACACACACACACACACACACACACACACACACACTCACACGGACAGACACACACGGACATACAACGGGCACGCACACACGGACAGACACATGGCCACGTGGGCATACACACACACGGACAGACACACGGGCATACACACACACACACACACACACACACGGACAGACACACACGGACAAACACACACGGACAAACACACGGGCACACACACACACACACACACGGACAGACAGACACATGGACGCCCACACACACACACACACACGGACAGACACATGGACACACGGGCACACACACACGGACAGACACATGGACACACGGTAACACACATACGGACAGACACACGGGCACACACACACACACACACACACACGGACAGACACATGGCCACATGGGCATACACACACACACACGGACAGACACATGGCCACGTGGGCACACACACGGACAGACACATGGCCACGTGGGCATACACACACACACACACACACACACACAGAAAGACACACGGGTATACACACATGGGCATACACACACGGACAGACACACACGGACAGACACACGGGCATACACACACACACACACACACACACACACACACACACACACACGGACAGACACATGGACACACACACACAGACAGACACATGGACACACGGGCACACACACACACACACACACACACACACACACACACACACACACACACACACACACACACACACAGACAGACAAACACATGGACACACACACACATGGACAGACATATGGACACACAGACAGACACATGGACACATGGGACACATGGACACATGGGCACACACACACGGACAGACAGACAGACACATGGACACACACACACACACACACACACACACGGACAGACACATGGACACACACACACACACAGACAGAGACACATGGACACACGGGCACACGGGCACACACACACAGACAGACAGACACACGGGCATACACACACAGACAGACAGACACATGGACACATGGAGACACACACGGACAGACACAAGGACACAGACACGCACACACGGGAATACACACACACACAGACAGATGCACGGACAGACACACACACACAGACAGACAGACACATGCACACACACACTCGGACATCTAGGGACACACTCAGATGGACGGACACACACTCGGACGGACGGGGACACACACTCGGACACACACTTTTCTGTAGCATCACATTCCCTGCCCTGCTCTAATCTATTGGCTCAGTGCTGGGGAATTTGTACAGTTCTACCAAATATTTTTCCAGTGTAATAAAGTGCTAAAATATGTGGAGCTGTGGTGAAGACTGGGCTGGCTTTCCTCAAAAGCACCCTGTGTAAATGTGCTCCTGTCTCCAGTATTACAGACCCACACACACCAGATGGCACACTCTGCTGACAGATAAAGTGAGTTTTGTGGGCTGAACTACTTTTGGGTTTTGTAAATCACCCTGCTTAGACATGAAGTCACTCAGCGAAATTAGAACGACAGACTATAACTGTGTGTATAAAGACAGAAGGACAGCGAGATGAAAAGCTGCAAAGGGAGACCAGATGACTGACAATCGGACTACTAAATAGGTTACGGGCAGAATTTGTCACCAGAAAATGAGCTAAATATGACAAACCCTCCCTCTGGGAACATCTCCATTTGCACAAATGATATATTCTGTATATTACTGGACAAAAGTTAAGATTTTTTATGTCTTTGAATGAAGTCTTTTATGCTCACCAAGGCTGCAGTTTTTTCAAATAAAAAATACAGTAGTGCTGTCAAATCGATTAATCGTGTCTAACATATAACACACGCACACATATACATATATAATATAAAAATATAATAAATATAATATAAATATAATTATCTCTTCATCATAGCTCCTGTTAGTGGGTGGGATAAATTAGGCAGCAAGTGAATATTTTGTCCTCAGAGTTGATGTGTTAGAAGCAGGAAAAATGGGTAAGCATAAGGATTTGAGCGAGTTTGACAAGGGCCAAATTGTGATGGCTAGGCGACTGGGTCAGAGCATCTCCAAAACTGCAGCTCTGTGGGCTGTTCCCGGTCTGCAGTGGTCAGTCTCTATCAAAAGTGCTCCAAGGAAGGACCAGTGGAGAACCGGCCACAGGGTCATGGACAGCCGGCCTAGGCTCATTGATGCACGTGGGGAGCGAAGGCTGGCCCGTGTGGTCCGATCAAACAGACGAGCTACTGGAGCTCAAACTGCTCAAGAAGTTAATGCTGGTTCTGATAGAAAGGTGTCAGAATACACAGAGCATCTCAGTTTGTTGTGTGTGGGGCGGCATAGCCGCTGACCAGTCAGAGTGCCCCTGCTGACCCTGACCCCGCCCAAAGCACCAACAGTGGCACGTGAGCATCAGAACTGGACCACGGAGCAATGGAAGAAGGTGAATGAATCACGTGTTCTTTTACATCACGTGGATGGCCGGGTGCGTGTGCGTCATTATCTGGGGAACACATGGCACCAGGTGCACTATGGGAAGAAGGCAAGCCGGCGGAGGCAGTGATGCTTTGGGCAATGTTCTGCTGGGAAACCTTGGGTCCTGCCATCAAAGCATTGCTGAGACCATGTACACCCTTTCATGGAAATGGTATTCCCTGGTGGCTGTGGCTCTTTCAGCAGATAATGCGCCGTCACAAAGCAAAAATGGTTCAGGAATGGGTTGAGACGAGTTTGAGGTGTTGACTTGGCCTCCAAATTCCCCAGATCTCAATCCGATCGAGAATCAGTGGGATGAGCTGAACAAACAAGTCTGATCCATGGAGGCCTCACCTCACAATTTACAGGACTTAAAGGATCTGCTGCTAACATCTTGGTGCCAGATACCACAGCACACCTTCAGGGGTCTAGTGGGGTCCATGCCTCGACGGGTCAGGGCTGTTTTGGCAGCAAAAGGGGGACCAACACAATATAAGGAAGGTGGTCATAATGTTATGCCTGATCGGTCTCCTGATAGATATATAAAATTTGAAAAAACTATTAGAAAAATATGTATGGTTATGGTTGCACGTTATAATTTACTTTATAGAAAAACAAGAGAGGTCTGGCATGTCTTCATTCTGCCAGTGTGTGTGAGAGAAAGAGAATGACTAAGACCCCCTCAAGACTGAACCACGGACAGGAAATGAGTGTGAAATAGAGCATACAGTTCAAATACCAGCCACACGCTTGGAAAAAACCAATGAGACACGCTTACGCAGAACACACACACACACACACACACACACAAAACTCATATACATAATCAATGCAGGCGTCAAACCGAAAAAGTTCTATGCAACAAAGACCCATAATGCATCACTCCACAGATACTGACCGAAGACGTGGAATCCGAGCACACAGGTATACGTGGCCCAGTCGATGTCCTTGCACTCAGAGCGGTTACGAATCAACTTACAACCGTTTGGAATGTCCCCTGTGGAAGAGGGAAAACAACACGTCAACTTCTGGTCCAAATGCAAACACAAACCACAAGCTGAAACAGTCACGGTGTATTTTACCCAACCAAAGAGACAGAACGTTTAATATGATCAGACGTCAATGTTTTTCAGAGAAACCAAGAGCCAAAGAGATCAGCCACTTACAGTAAAGGATTTCATAATCTCCTGAGTTGGACATGATGAACTTGTTGTCGGGGGACCAGTCAAGATGTGTAATGTAGCTGGAATGTCCCTGAGGAAAGAGATGAAAAGATTTGACAATGAAAAAGGAGGAAGAAAACAGTAATTGCAGAACAAACTGTTATGGATCACGGAGCTGCTTGAGTTCTGTAGGAGGACAAAGACATGGACAGGGATAATCAAATCAAAACTCTGTGTGAGTATTTCCTCGAGGGAACACAAAACTCGACATTTTGTAGAATAGCTAAGCTCATCTTTTCATTGCAATGAAATCGAGTGTTTTTATATACGGTTTAGTTAAAAAAAAAAAGACAATTTTAAGTCTTCAATAGCCACACAATATCTTTCACAAAGGAAAAGACTGTCAGCCGAAAAACCTCATCTCCATTTTTAATCATTTTTGTTATTATTATTATTTTTTTCATAAATCATACTGGTCACTCTTTTATGTCAGTCTGTGGATTTTCAAATCAAATCAAATCAAAATGTATTTATAAAGCACTTTTTAAAACATCTGGTGCTTATCAAAGTGCTGTACATACATAAACTAAAATATCAATAATACAAACAATCACTAACAAAGGGAAAACAAAACACAAATAAACAATAAGAAAGCAGCTCTCAGATAGTGTCAAATGCCAGACTATAAAAATACATTTTTAAGCAAGATTTAAAAACAGCAAGTCTAATGAGAAGGGGCAAACTATTCCAGAGCTTCGGGGCCGCCACAGCAAAAGCTCGGTCACCCCTGCTCTTCAACTTTGCCCGTGGAGCAACTAAGAGCAAGTGGTCAGCGGACCTTAGGGCCCTTGGCGGAGCTTAATCAGGTCAGAAAGATATTTGGGTGCTAAACCATTAAGAGATTTAAAAACAAACATCAAAATCTTAAAATGAATCCTAAACTGGACAGGTAACCAGTGAAGAGAGGCGAGATGGGGGTAATATGTTCCCGCTTTCGTGTACACGTCAACAATCGAGCTGCCGCATTCTGGACCATCTGCCGTCTGGAGAGAGAAGCCTGACTAATAACAATAATCCAGGCACGTTGAAATAAAAATATGCACCAGTCTTTGAAAGTCACTAAAAGACAAAAAGATTTCACCTTGGTAAGTTGTCTCATTTGAAAAAAAAATAGATTTAACTGCTGAGTTAATCTGTTTGTCCCGTTTAAAACCACTGACCTTAATAACAACTAATTTTTTTTACATAGGGCTTAGCAAGTGGACTCAGTTCACCAAGGTCCAAATCTATTGACCCATATGTACCTCCTGACGTAAACAGCGTAACTTCAGATTTTTGATCATTAAGGCTAAGGAAATGCCATCCAGGCCTTAATTTCCTCTAGACATTGCAATAGGAGTGTCAAAAAGCAAGTATCTTGGCGTTTCATCGTCAGATAAATTTGCGTAACGTCTGTATAACAGTGGTACGAGATACCATATTTCCTTATAATGTGCCCAAAGGGCAGCATATAAAGGGAGAACAAGATAGGCCCCAAAATAGAACCCTGGGGGACCCCACACGAGGGAGAAGCTGTTGAGGAGACACATTCTCCTAGGCGAACTGGAAAAGTTCTTTCCAACAGGTTTGGAAACCTATTTTGCAAATATTTAACCAAGTAGAAGTATTAAAAAGAGCTTGTGACTAAACCTCGTAACTCCATTGGATCCTCAAACTGTCAGTCAAACCTCATAACTCCGCCCACATATAATCACAGCCTCTTTGCTTGTTTGCAATGCAAGGGTAAATAATGAACTGGTTCTTTGGATAAGTACAACGTTTATACTACTCAAGAAACACTATATATAAAGGAGCTTTAATAACATGAGATTTTGGCCAAATGACAGAAAAAACTGGAGCGCCCACAGAGCTACAATAAGGTTTATTGATAAATTGTAATGTAATGCCGATCTAATGACCAAATACGAAATTCACTGGTTGAAAACCACATAACTGTATTTGAGCATTGTTTGGGTAAAATGTTAATATATACTGACAACAAATGCAAGAGTACGAGCACATATAGAGCCACAATATTAACTTTGACAGCGCAGTGTTTAATTATTAAAAAATAGAGTATTTTTTTCTATTCCACTATTCCAGTTTTGAATTTGATTGTGAGGGTAAAAACAGGCTTGGGCGGTTGGACAAAATTTGGGCTGCTTTGTATGATTTAAAACATCTAAATGTTATAGTCTAATTGATTAATAACAAACTCAAGTGTGCATGTACTCCATAAAATCAGTCATCATGACACACACTGGCCCAGTATAGAGTCAGCTTGGTGTTGACGTCGCAGACGAGCACGCACTTTCAGCCAATCAGCGATCAGCAGGGAGACGTGCTCATTCATGACAGGTTTTCAGTACGAAATTGTAGCTGGATATCAAGTGATCGCTATGCCAGTGGCATAAATATACAGTCATTTATCTACAGTAATGAGTGGTAGAGTGAAACAACTCTCAAAACGTGGAATACACCTGTGACTCAAAGACTCTTTATAAATATAACTAACTCTAAGAGCACAGTTGAATGACCTGAATTAAAATCGAATATGACTCCTGTCCATCATCGTGTGCACACTGGCCTGATCAGGACATCTGCACCTTTTAAACCGTCTAGACTGCGCTCTACTCGTCCCGACAGCTGCTGAAAGAGTGTGTTGAGTTCTGCGTTATGTTCTACAAATATGTACTTCACGAAAGACAACGTTATTGTAGTTCTGTCTGAAGTAAAAGTTGTAGGACTATCGTACAGTATCAGTGAATGTATCAGTGAATGACACATTTTGGCTGTGGTGTGTGCAGTAATGTGTGTGTAATGCCTGCTAATTACATTGTTTATTCCGATTATATTGGGTAGTTTTTGCACTTAAATTAGTTTATTCTTACTGTTGACATTTGAAATTGATGTGTTTTTCCATGGGTTTAAGTCATCGGTTAATTTCATGATTTTGACAGTTTCCACTTGGACATTTTAGTCATGCATGACTGTATATGAATGTATTTGCCCTGTTTTGATCCGTTTTCCTGGGAAATGATTTATTTTTTACTTGATTTTGTCATCATTATTTTGTTTTAAGGAGATAAACTGGTGCTAATCAACCTTGACTGACATGGCAATACAATTATAATCACATTATTTTGGCAGTTCAAATTTTGGGAAGTTTTTTCTTAGATTGGGCGGGTTTTAGTGAGCTGGAAAACGTCAACCCAATCTGGCAACAATGGCAGCAAGCATTGCAACAGCTGCAACCTTTGAGAAAAAGAAGTGCGCTTAATTTGCACTTCAAATCAAATATGGGTTAATGACATGTATCTTTTGTGTCAGAATTCATTATTTTCCTAAAAAGAATTTTAATAAATACATGTCATGTATCAAATTGATCTACAATATTTCCTTAATAAGAAACCCTTTAAAAATAATTTAAAATTAAATGTACTTTTTGAGTTGTGGTGTTTGAAAGACCAACAATGTCAGGTGGTGCGACCAGCAAATTTACATTTAAAAGTATCAATTCTTGCTGCAGTTGCAAAATAAAGTATGAAATATAACTGTAAACCGTTATATAATGTATACAACATTTTTACAGTTAAAAACAACTCCTTATGGAAAATTGGGTGTTTGTACACATAGAAAAGTGTCTGTTTATATGAATTGGACTAAAAGGGCAATACATAAAGAAATGGAAAGAGAATTTACCCTGTGATATGCATTTTTAAACACTACAATGATTAATATCTACACATTTTCAGTAGTGCTAAGTACATTAAATGTATATAATTTGAAATGATTATATGGTCGCACCACCGGATATATTCTGGGTGGTAAAATCAGAAATCTTGTTTAATAATGAATTAATGCTGTCTTAAAAGCTGTAAAACCAATATGAATCAAAACCATACATTTTTTGGACAATGCATTTTAAAACGGTTTTGCTTAAAAACCTTATTTGTCATTGAACAATATATAAAACTGTACTTGTATATAATAAAATATTAAGTGCACTTAAAGAGAGTACACTTTCATGACTGTGCACTTTTAAAAAGGGCATTTTGAAATAATGTCAAATGAAAAGTTTTACTTTAAAGTTTAAATTGTGTCATTTTAATAATCTTTTGTCATGCTTTAAGGAAGTACACTATTTTGATGTGTTGACTAACATACTAAAGCACATGTAAAGTACTTGATTAAAATATTAACTAAAAAGTGTTAATATTACATTTAAAGTTAATATATTCTATATTTTAACGTATTTTAAATACATACAAATTTCAACAGAAATGACATTAAAGTATTTGCTAGTTTTCCATAAGTAAACCTAAATCATATTTCAAAGTAGGGCTGCACGATTATGACAAAAATCGTAAAAATCATGAAATTGTAATTGTGATTATTAATTAGCAGCTTGGACAATCTGAAAAATATCTAATTTTATGAACACATCTCAATATTTCACAGAAGACAGAAAGTCGTACAAGTTTAAACATAGGGGTGAGGAAATAGTGACATTTTTTAGGTAATCCAGCTCTTTAACCTACATGCAAAAAATCAATTGAGTTCAAAGTCTAAAAGCTCTTCTGCAATGAGACCGTGAACATCTCACAGAGACAGACAACTAAACAAAGGGATGGAAAAAAGGGCTGAATGCAGTGGTGTCCATAAATAATGCTGGAAGGGTTTCCACCCAGTGCAAAGAGAGACCCAAATCTCCAGCTCAATCTCTGTTCATCTGATTTATCACTGACTTGTCCAAGTCCACAGAGTCGACAGGCTTCCCTCCCACATTTTCGGCGGGTCTTAAAAAGCCTTAATTCACCCATACACAAATTAAGGCCATACAAAGATCTTAAATCAGAGCAGAAAGTATTAAATTCATAAAGTCGTGGCATTAAATGTCGCATGCATTGCAAAAATGAATACAAGTGCGCTCACGGCATGACTCGTAAAAATATTCACGTCCTCGTAGAACACGTACTCGAACTTTGAGTATTTTTTTGTCCTATATCTAAACATCTTTACTTGAGATGCAGTCCTGAACATCTGAACCGAATTAAGTGAGTTTAAGCTTGGAACAAGAACAAATATCTGTCAATGAGTTATCGAAACGTCCCTTTGAATTAAGTAGATTTTTCTGAGCCCACTGGCAGATATTTGTTCTTGTTTGAATCATAAACTCAATTCATTTTGATCAATTTGACTGAAAACAAGACTATATATTTTGGGCCTATCATACACCTGGCGCAATCTGGCGCCAGGCAAGTGTTTTTTGCTAGTTTCAGCCTAACAGAGTTCTCATTTTCACGTCCAGCGCCACGTTGTTTAAATAGCCAATGCATTTGCGCCCATCTGTTCACCCATGGTCTGAAAACCACGTGTGTTCAGGCGCATGTGTTCGATTTTGAGGAACTGAAAACAAATGCGCCATTGACCAACACAAACCTGCTCTAAAATCAATAGCGCAGTATTTTTTGTGTTATTTAAAGAGCGCATTAGTAATATGCATTGACAGCTGTGATTGAGAGCTTCTCTGAGTGAAGTCGTCACTGAGGCACCAACAGACTTTAGCTTTAATTTATACATTTCCGTAGCTGTTTATTTCACACTGACATAATGATTTGTTCTGCATCTGCGAGAGTGCGGGCAGCTTTTGATATCGCGGCTCCACTTCCTGCTCGCTACTGCGCAGACTCCGTCCCCAAGATTCGGATGTTGGCGGCTTCACTTTTCTTCAGTGGAAGGTAGTGAAGACACGTCGTCCATATTTTTTGCTACTATGGCAGCAGCACACAAACATTTTTAAATATTAAAAATAAAAGGATTCCTCTCTGGAGAAGCGTTCAGTTTTTCCGCTCGCAAATTCCTCCATGTAAATAGCGAATTAGCTTTTAAAGGGAATGGGAGATGAGACTCTGATTGGTTTATTGCACGTTACGGCCAAAACACACCCGTGACTCATTAAGACACGAGGGACGACCCTTTTGGACCATGCGCCGGGCGCGCAAAATGTTTTTTTTTTTTCGCCGTTAAACTAGTAAAAGTGGATTCGGACACACCTTAAGTGCACCTGCGCCGTGAGCTTCAGACCATGTGCTCAGATTGGTAAAATAGGCCCCAAATGTCATTTAGTCTCTCCAGTAAATGTATCTTGAATTAAGAATTTACATTTGCACTGGAAAACAAGACAAAAACACTGAGGAAAAACATTTTTTTTTACAGTGTGATCAGGTACAGTAAAATATTTCATGTTCTAGTGGTTGGGAGTTGAGCGATTCAAGCTCAAAGTGAATTAAAGTTAAAGTGAATTAAAAAGTAACTGTTGAAAGTTGTATTTTCAAACTCTGAACTCATTGTGTTTCTCCCTAGACAGTTACATTTAGAGAACATATTGACGTAGTTTTTCCTTCGATTTAAGGCCTTTTCACACCTTGTTGGGTCCGGATATTCAGACTTTTCAGTTTGTTCTGAATCAAAATTACAGGTGTGAAACCTCCCCCGTACCACGGTCCGGACTAAACAAATAAAATTTGGTCCAACGAAAAGAGTCTCAGTCGGGATCAAACTGAACAAAGGTTCGGTTCGTTTCTAGTGTGAAAGCATTTTCTGTATGGTTCGGACTTTCAGACCATTTACAGGAAGTTCCTGTTTATGTTTAAATATTATGTAATTTTTAAATTTCATCTCGGCTATATTGATTATGAAAAGTGAAAAGATGCGCAATATGTCAGGATAAATGATTTTGACTACTTCATTAAGTTTTGTTTTGTAGAAAGCATTTCTTTAAAGTGAATTTCGTTTTGTGTAAATTGTATCTTAATTATAATCAATGTTTCAACAGCCAATTGCCTGGATTTAATAAATGAGAAGCATAGCAGGCGATAGCAGACAACAATCGTGACATGGAGGCGTCTGAACGATCACTTGCATTGCTCTTGAATAGGGTTGGAAACCGAGAACCGGTTCTTATGCAGAACCGAAACTGATTTTTGAAAAATACCAGAACCGCGCGAAATTCCTAAGTTTCGGTTACGAAAACGGTTCTGGTGCAATGTGTGTGCGAAGCGCTGGAAGCGTATCCTTTAATAGCGAGTGACAGCCAGTGTTGCCAAGTCCGTGGTTTTCCCGCGGAATTGGGCTACTTAAACACTGTTGCTGCGGGCTGTGTTTCATGTCCGCGGGTTGAAGCGACCCCAATTATGTGATATTTAGCCCCGGAAATGCAAATTTTACCGGAGAAGCCCCCCTGAAACACAATTGGGCTTGTTTTGGGCTAGTTTTGAGTAGCAATTGTGCGGGTTTTGTTGTGAAAACCTGGCAACCCTGGCCCACCTCATCATGAATATTAATTACGTTGCCTGCCGCTTCCAGGAGTGCAACGCAGTTCAGCACTGAAAGCCCTCGCGCTACACATTTACGGTTTTGCGTCAGATGTTTTCTCGTTGACCACCAGCATGGCGAAGAGAAAGTCACAAGTATGGATTCATTTCCAAAGAATGAATGATAATGAAGCAAAATGTAACACATGTGAAAAGTTAATAACATGCAAAGGAGGCTGCACTAGCAATTTGACAAAACATTTGCTACAGCACAGAGTGCCACAGGGCTTATACCAGATTTATAGTGAAAGGCCTATATATATATATATATATATATGTGTGTATGTCAACCGTTGAGTCACCATGGTTTAGGTAAGCGTTTAGGCACAATTACCTTTGTAATGCTGAATTGCAATTTATTATTTACAAGTTCACTGAATAACTGAATTACTATTAAATTAATATACAACTAATTAATAAATATAACTAATAAATATAATTTATAACTTGGTTTTATTCAGAGACAGAGAGATAAAATGTAATAAGACAATTTCAGAGGTGTTCATTTGAAAAAAAATGTGTTGCAAGAATGGCTTAATTAATACTGTAATATATGTACAGTACAGGACTTTTTTGACATTGCCAACCTGTAAATAAATTTTAGAGCAAGTAATAAACACAAAATGGATTGTTTGAGTTGCGTATTGTGCCTTTTTCCTTTACCACTATTTGTTTAATAATTTTAATGGAACCGGAATCGGAACCGGAATCGTTAGGCGGAACCGGAACCAGAACCGGAAATTTTCTCACAATTCCCAACCCTACTCTTGAACACGTCTCATAAATAAACCGAAACTCAGCAGCTAATGCCTCACAGACATGAGAAATATGTGTTTAGAAAGCTTGAAATGTCCACTTTTGAACGAAACAATTCGAAACGAAGAGAAATAGTCAAGCAATGCACACTGTTCAGGACTGTGTAGTGGCAACGCTATGCGTCCGTTCATTCATTCTGGTCAAAGATGCTGACGTCAGACGCACGTTTGTTTACAAACCAATCAATGTCAAGATGCAGCCCACATAGATGATGACGACAGGACGTGAGTGTGTCATGTGAAGTTCTTTAGTGCACTTGCATAATTGCAATGTGAAGCCAAACCAAAAATAACCGAATGTATAAAATGTATCAAAACATGAACTTCGGTCCGGACCTTGGTACAGACTTTCAGGTGAGAAACGGACTTAATCCTTAATTTTTTTTTTTATTTGTATCAAAAAGGTCTTACATTTACCTTCATAAAACCTGCAGAAATAAATTAATTCGTGAAAGCCTGCTATCTGCACACTATGACGATCACCTATCACTCCATTTCCGGCTTTTCATACACAGACTGATGTGTGATTTATGTTTCCACTGTCCTGCAGAAATAGGTCAGAAGTAGTCAAGCATTCCCAGGCTGCACTGTGGTTTACAGCTCAATGGTGAATTGCTTGGAATTTTTGACCTTGACAGTATTTGGACACGTTTGCACACTTGAGTCACATTTAAAAATGTATGAATCTCATATGAATTGCATAGATAAACTATTAAACCTGCATTCAAATGCAGGATTTTTTTTTCAGAACTAACTCCTGAGCCATTTTCAAATACTTAATCAATGCAGGATTTTTTTTTCAGAACTAACTCCTGAGCCATTTTCAAATACTTAATCAGCCTGGTGATCGGTAGTTCTTTTGACAAATGCTTTCTGGAAAAATGTTTTTGAGCTATTTTTCTTTTCAATAAATCACAGTTTTGCTTGCGTGTCCAAATCCGTTTTGAAGCCACTGTATGTGTTCATCTGCTCTAATCTGTCTGTGAGTAACATGGTTCAACTGCGCTGACAGACACAAGAGTGAGCCGTGCGCCAGCATCAATAAAACCACAGGCCATCGTTCCCACAACGTCTGAATTCCCATCGGAGCCTCAGACGTGTCAGGCTGTCAAGAGTGCTGAAAGAGAGGCGCGCTTTCATTCTGACATCTTCAGCCAGTTCAAAACCACCGTCTCTTTATGACTCTCTCTCACACACACACACACACACACACACACACACACACACACACACACACACAGCGGCCTGACATAAACTGTCCACTTCCACCAGTAATATCATAATTCAGTCATTCCATGAAAAGAGAGTCCTTTTTGAAGATCTGCTTTTAAGGCCATGAAATAAAATATTGTACTTTAAAGCATCATTGCACGTGATGGTGTTTTTTTTAATACATATTTTAAAGAAACATACTACTGTTCAAAAGTTTGGGGCCAGTAAGAATTAAAAAATTGTCACTATGAACTAGTTTATTAGCATATTACAAGGATATTGGCTGATTATTAGTACTTATAAAGCACATATTAATGCCTTATTCTGCATGACCATATTCTACATCCCTTAATCATATTCATAACCAATACCTAAACTTAACAACTACTAACTATTAATAAGCAGTAACTAGGAAATTATTAAGTCAAAAGTCATAGTTAAAGTGTTAGTTTACCCAAAAATGAAAATTAGCCCATGATTTACTCACCCTCAAGTCATCCTAGGTGTGCATGACATTCTTCTTTCAGACGAACACAATCTGAGTTATATTAAAAATGTCCTGGCTCTTCCCAGCTTCATAATGGAAGTGAATTGTTGTAATATACAATGTCATATACACCTAGGATGACTTGAGTGAGTAAAACATGGGCTAAACTTAACTTTAATAGTAAGAATTGCACCCCAAACTAAAGTGTGACCCAACTAATACTTCTGTTCAGCAAGGATGCATTACATTTATCAAAAGTGACATTAAAGATATTTATAATGTTATAAAAGTTTTCTGTTTAAAATAAATGCTATTGTAATGAAATTCATATTAAAAGAATCCAAAAAGAAAATACAAAATATGCAGCAGCTCAACTCTTTCAACTATTAAACTAATCATAAATCATCAAAAAAACTCACATCAATAATATTTTAGTATTTAGTATCTTTAACTCATCTTTTAAGTTTAGCGCCATTACTTGACAACAGCTTTTTTCTTGACTTTTTTCCTCTGTAAAATGAGGTATCGGCAACAGCCACTCATCAAGTCATCGCTAAATTGGACTAATTTGGACAGTCACGCTAAAAGTGTGCAGTTTAATAAGGGGATTTTAAGGCTTTGTGTCAGGTGAAAATAATTTAAGAGTGTAACAACTGCAATTTTGTCTCATTTCTGACCCTGTTTTGATGTAAAGTAAATGTCGATTCCATAGACTCCTACAGTGGGAGTCCGAAAAACCTGGAATCGAACAGCCCTAGTTCCAGGGCTACAACTCTAGTAGTTGGAGCGACTTAAAGGGTTAGTTCACCCAAAAATGAAAATTCTGTCATTAATTACTTCCCCTCATGTCGTTCGACACCCGTCAGACCTCCGTTCATCTTCGGAACACAAATGAAGATATTTTAGTTGAAATCTGATGGCTCTGAAAGGCCTCCATTGGCACATCGGCGAGAATAGTTTTTGTGCGCAAAAAAACCCTAAATAACGACTTATATAGTGATGATGATTTCAAAACACGGCCTCATGAAGCTTCGAAGCGTTATGAATCAGTGAGTCGAATCATGATTCGGATCGCGTGTCAAACCGCCAAACTGCTGAAATTTGGCGATCCAAACCACTGAATCGACTCAGTGATTCATAACGCTTCGAAGCTTCATGAGGCCGTGTTTTGAAATCGTCATCACTATATAAGTCGTTATTTAGGGTTTTTTGCGCACAAAAACTATTCTCGCCGATTCATAAAGTTATTGTAGAACCACTGTAGTGAGATGGACTTTGTAACGACGTCTTTAGTGCCTTGTAAGGGTCTTGAGAGTGAACCGTGCATTGTGCCAATGGAGGCCTTTCAGAGCATCAGATTTCAACTAAAATATCTTCATTTGTGTCCGAAGATTTTCCGAAGAGGTCTTACGGGTGTCGAACGACATGAGGGGAAGTAATTAATGACAGAATTTTCAACTAACCCTTTAATGTTTTTTGAGTAATCAACTTAAAAATGTGTGTTTATGCTGCAAATGATTAAGTTGCTCTAACTCGATGTAGCTTGTTGGTTGAACGTAAATTCACTCAAAGTTGTCATAACTCAAAAAAATGTACGCAAACTGTTAATCTTTTTTGTCGAGCCAGCACATTATTTTTTAGAGTCCGTAGCCAGACATATTTCTATTCAAAATTCTACACTTTTTCCAAGATAAAATGTGCACTGGTTTTCCCATTGACAATATATCAATCACATGTATTCGATATAAAAAATTTTTTCGTTAAAACTGGATAGATCATTTGTGTTCATGAATTTTGGTTCACAGTCTGACAGAATGTATAAATCTTTCTCTGTAAGGCACCGTTTCATAGAATGACTCTATTATTACTGTGATCTAGCACAGATGTAAATGACATAAAACTTCTCAACTGCAGAAAAAAGCAAGAGCAGGAGAGGAATCACGTGTGGATGTGGTTCAGACCCGCTTCAGTCACGCACGGTAAACTTTCATTCTCTGCTCTACCCCGACCCCTCGCAATACACAATAATACAGCCACCAAACAATTACATGAATTGCCAAATAAATCACAATTCTTTATTGATGGATTGATGGCAAATGTGTTTAAAATGAGTGTTGCAATCTTAAATACATTAAATGTGTGGCAGGACAAGCACTGGTAGCAATGCTTTGGGAGTTAATGTGCCCCTAGTATGCTTTTTTTTGGATATTACCTTTCATGTAGTGTGTGATAAAGCTGTTTGTGAATGTAGGAGGTCTCCCTATTAAACATTGTATACATTTTATAATCTTGCTAATTACTTACAAAGAACTGAATGGTTTAGCTTCCCAGTACTACAGTAAAACATTATACTCCTTCACATCTATTGCGATCTCTAAATTCTGGCCAGTTGATCATACCTATATTATCAAAATAAACTGCAGGCGGTCGATCCTTTTCCTATTTAGCACCTAAACTCTGGAACAGTCTTCCTAGCATTGTTTGGGAAGCAGACACACTCTGTCAGTTTAAATCTAGACCAAAACACATCTCTTTACTATGGCATACTCATAAAACTTTATCAATTTCTATTATTCAAATCAGTTAAATGATTGTTAGGCTGCATTAACTAGGTCTGCCGGAACCGTAAACACTTCCCATCACACCTGATGTACTCGTTACATCATCAGAAGAATGGCATCTACGCTAATGTTATTCTCTCTGTTTATCCTGAGGTTTACTGTAGTCAGCCGGATCCGGGCCGTATCCAGATCAGATGGTGGACCTGCGCTAGACACGACCACAACGCAGCCCAGAAGTGTCTGCAGAGATTGTGTCAAAGACTCTCCCCTGTGATGCTCTCATCGACACGACATCCTCAACAAACCCGTCTCCGGCGTGATGACTCCGATCTTCAATCAGATGGAACTGGACAAATATTCTGAATATTCAGATCTAATCTGACTTCTGACCTGTAATGTTGGCCTGAATCATTCTCATACACTGTTTGTTCGTTGGCCAACTGGCATCCCGACTGAGCCTGGTTTCTCCCAAGGTTTTTTTCTCTGTTCTGTCACCTGATGGAGTTTTGGTTCCTTGCCACAGTCGCCTCTGTCGCCTTTGTCTTGCTCAGTTGGGGACACTAAATATTCAACTATATTACTGATCTGCCCGCATTGACACTATATGATAATTGAACTGAGCTGAATCAAATTCTGTTGCATTATTTTCCTGTTATCCCTGTAAAGTTGCTTTGAAACAATCTGCATTATAAATTTATACTATATAAATAAAGGTGACTTGACAAGTTTGTGTGTCTCCCAAAACAAAGAAGTGATTCTGAACTCCCTGAAACAAGTCGCCAGTAATTTCAGTCTCACTTCCTCATCAAACCTACGCTGATGTGCAAATGAGCATTTGGTTTCCGACCCATGTCACAACAGACTGCGCCGTCTGACCAATCAGAGCAGATCTTTAGAAAGGAGGGGTTTAGAGAAACCAAATCCTTAATCGAAGCGTTTCAGACTATGTGAGAAAAGAGCTAATGCTGCAATGTAAATTATGAATACAATTTATTTTGACTGTGAATGCACGTAAACCAATTGTAGGAGACCTTCAAAACAAAATTAGGAACCTTTAGGGGGGGTTGTGGGATGATATAAGACTCAAAATGATTAATACATTCACACACACACTTATCTATGAACTTGATAAATGTTGCAAACATGTTTTACCATCCACAAACAAATGCCTTTTAACTTGTGTGTGCAAAATACAGAATTACATGAATGTGCAGCGATTTGTACAAATAGAGACATAGTTGTGAACACAAAACTTCGATTGTGTATTAATGTAGGTCAGAATTTGTGCGTGAAACGAGTAAGATGTGCATTTGTGGATCCGGTGATGCGCATTCATTCATTGACTCGTTTGTGAGTCGATCCTATTTGATTAATTTGGATTTTGAGACTTTCATTTCGCCGGTTTGGCCTTGCACGATCCACACACACACACTGTCTAAGAAAACCTGCTGCCACTAGATGGCAGTATCTGCCAAAACAGACACCGGCACCGTGAGCGTTATTCTGCCTATAAGATGCCTTATGTGTCCTCGTTATAAAGACAGGCTAACGTTAAAAAGGTATTAAAGGCTACTTTGTATAGGTAAGCAGATTAAATCAAGTTATGAACACAACATTTTTCATCACAACATTTTTCTCCCACAGAAAACCATTATAAAATGCTTAATATGCAATATAGCGCATGTTCAATAAAGTATTATGCACATTCATGTAATTCTTTATTTTGCACACACAAGTTAAAAGGCATTTGTTTGTGGATGGTAAAACATGTTTGCAACATTTATCAAGTTCATGGATAAGTGTGTGAATATATTAATCATTTTGAGTCTAATATCATCCCATATGGGGGGTCTAATGCTTTTTAATGCATTCTGACTTATTTACACTGTTAAAGAGTTGATTCTCATGCTAAACATGGACAAAGTTTCAAAACAATAAGTTGGATGTATGAAGGGGTATTTCTGTGCCAAATACAAATCCTTGAGGATTCGAATAAGTTTAATATGGCCCTGTATGGCGTCATAAACCAGAGCGAGAGCAAGAGCACATCCATCAACGAGCTTCGTTCGGGTTACAGAAGCCGCCGGCAGCGCTGTCATTTAGTTTTTAGACCATGAAATCAACGATGTCACTAAAGAAGTGTGTTTCTGGTTGTGAGGGAAAGATCACCTTCCCAAATAACCCAGCGTTAAACAGTGGATGCTGTTTATTTTTCCGGAGTTCTGTAAGTGTGTGTGTTTGTTCCCGGTCCTGAGTGGAAACCGCAGGCGGTGAGTGAAACTGCATCAAATGTGTGTGTTTTGTTGGCAATCGGTGCGTAAGTGCATATAATGTGAACAACACGAACGTATAGTGAATCGAAAGTTATCCAGGGATAATGACATGATGTAGTGTGTGTGTGTGTGTGTGTGTGTGTGTGTGTGTGTGTGTGTGTCGGCTCATGTCTCTTTAGCTCCACGGCATGCCTGCACGAGTTTGGCTGTTTTTGGAAAGAATCGGTACAGCGTATGTCTTTTAAAAATATGATAAAACTAAAGACTCTTCGGAGATATGAAGGATGCAATACAACTCTACAGGTACTCAAGATTAACACGAGACTGTGTGTGTTATGTACCCTTTAAAAAAGCACATTAGGTGCACTTAAAATGTGCCTTCTGTTCAATTCCACAGCGCTCTGCTTTTAATTCTGTGAAAACAACCATGTAATTGTCAGATACTCACAGTGCATTTCCCATATCTGCTGTATTTGCGTCCCTTATCCGACACTGTGTAGAGGTAAATGAAGTTATCATGTGATCCCACTGCCAGCAGCGTGCCATCTGAGAACAGACAGCAAAACGGTGAGGAAGAGGGACATATGGCTGTCGGTTCAAAACAGGAACGCTAGAAACAAACACACTCACCGACAGAGAAGCGCATGACTGACAGCTGCTCATTGCCGTCTGTGTGTATGGCCACCAGGTCTCGCGTCTCTGCGTCCAGAGCATACCACCTGAGACACGGACAAAACACTGTCTGAACTGCAGGCGTCAAACCATTTTCATGTTAAATGCATGTGCGTTTATGTCAAATTGCCAGCGGAGATGACAGGTCACTTACTTCCCTGAGTGAGTACCAATGGCAACGACCAAACCGCTCGGATGGAAGTCTGCGCAGTGCCCGTGCTCCTAAACACACATCAAGACTGTCAGGACACAGACAGCTCAACTCATTACTACTCTCTAAAGCAGCCATTTTCAACCTGTCGGACTATTGATCTATCTGCAGAAATAAAACAAGCTTTTTTTTATTTACAGAAACTTGGACTGGCAATATATTAAAATAATAACATTGAATAAATATAAAAGATTCAATTCAATAATTCCAGATGTTTTAGGATAATCATTATTATAACCGCCCAAAAAAGCATGTCTTAAACCAGATGCTAATTTGCGCTGCTTTTGGTAGATTGTGTTGGTCATTATGGAAATGATCCGTCTGTGTCGGAGATCTTTAATTTCGTGTTGTCAGTAGATCACGCGCAGAACTTTCCACTCCCATCTGCGTTTTATTGGGATTGCGCTCACACTAATTTGCCCTTTTTTTAGTAAATCTGGCCCTAAGGCAGTGTGTCCACCAAAGCGTTTTTCACGCGGCTGGCTGGCGTATTCAGTTGTGTATTCAAAGAGTTTTTAGAACGGCATGAGCGCTACAAGGCGCTGAGCGAGTATTTCACGCTCAAGTTGAAGATTGTCCAACTTTGACTGACTACGTTTCCATGGACAGCAGTAATCTAATTATTGACCTTATTCTGAATAAGACAATATTCTGATTAAGGTGTTTACATGAGTTGCTTTTAGAATATTCCGTTCATGTTCCCGTTTTACATGTTATAGAACATAGCTCGATTAATGGCACGTCATTACGTCCCCATGCCACGCTAAGCTGTCCGACGTCCAATCATAGTGCGACTTTGGCAGGGGTGTTAAAATTCAATGGGCTCAGGCAACCCGCTGTAACTTTACCTGCAGGTGTCGCTGTTGGACAGTGTTACTTTATAAAAACGAGTGATTTTTATAATTTTTTATGTATTTTTATCTATATATATTTACGTTGTTTTATTTTTGAAATATTATATGTTGTCTCTTTCAGTTTTTTTTTTGAAGAGACACTGCCCATCTTGCCTCCTTCTTGACACCCTACACTTCAAATAGTAGCTTTGATTAATGATGAAAAATGTTTCAAAATCGTGATTGTTTGGATTGTTTTCTCCTGCCGTCGAGCCACAGGCGTTCACTGAGTGACCCATATGGCTCGCGAGCCTAGAGGTTCCCCACCGCTGTTGTAGGCAGACAGTTTGGTCACAATTATGATTATGGGATTACAGATACAAACTTATTGTATTTTACTTTTACAATGAGCCGAATAATTACAACAAAAAGAAAAATATATAGAGGAGGCCATGTCAGAATGAGCTGTCAAGAAAGACACGCACCATAGCAACACGACATGGCAGCGATATTTCAGACTGACAGATATGTAAAAGATAAACGGGAATTTTCCGACATTTGAGCACTCTGTTAATATTTTGGACGCGTTGTTATATTAATTATAATTCACATTCTGTTTTATTGGCCACAATATTATTGATTGTTGAGAGGGGCACTTTTGATTAATTTGTAAAAAGGGCAGGGGCTGGAGCCCCCAAAGCCCTCCCATCTGCACTTGCCTGGTGTGTGTGTGTCCTGTCACACAATGCGGCGAAAACTCCTACACAATGTTAATAGTTAGATTAAGGTGTGTACATGTCTGTAATGCTCTCCAATAGGCATTCTCCACGTCGTAATTCGATTTGCGTTTACTTCGAGTATGACTTTACCCGGATTAATGTAATTTGAAATCGATGTTTATATGGTAGCTTCTTAATCAGAGTATTGTCTTAAAGGGTTAGTTCACCCAAAAATTAAAATTAACCCATGATTTACTCACCCTCAAGTCATCCAAGGTGTATATGACATTCTTCTTTCAGACGAATAAAATCTGAGTTATATTAAAAATGTTCAGGCTAATCCAAGCATCATAATAGCAGTGATAGTTGCTCTGTTTTTGAAGTCCATAAAAAATGCATCTGTCCGTCAAATAACTGCTTCATGCGGCTCTGCGGTGTTAATAAAGGCCTTCTGAAGCGAATCGATGCGTTTGTGTAAGAAAAATATCCATATTTAAAAATGTATTTCATTTTTTTCTATGGCTCTGCATCAGCCGCCCCCGCGCCATCACTTCCGGCGAATAAGGTCAAAATACATGCAAAATACCGGCGCGATCATAGATATATACATCGATTCCTCATTAGTGCCTGCGCGGGTCGGTCGAATGAGACATCTACGTATATATATCTTTGATGGCGCAAGTATTTTGACCTTATTCACCGGAAGTTATGCCGCTGGGAAAACTAGATGACATTCATCTGATAAGAGGTAAAAAAACAAACAAATACTGTTCAGTTTCTCGCAGAAACCGACGGTTTTGTGTCTTAAGACATCAAGGTGTCGCCACGAGCCGCAGGGTATAATAAGGATTCGTATGTCTATGTGTTTTTACTCTCATGCTCTAAAATATCCCCATTGACATGCATTATACGACTATCACACTGCAACGCTTGGGGTTAAAAATGTTCATTCGTGTTCTACTAAAGAAAGAAAGACACCTACATCTTGGATGCCCTGGGGGTAAGCAGATAAACATAAAAAATCGTTTTTGGGTGAACTATCCCTTTAATCAGGTTAATATCAGAGTATTGTTGTCCATGTAAACGTACTGATTGTCACTTTTCACCCAGTGGAGGAGGGGGCGGGACAAATGCTACACCGACCAACCGCCAAATTCTGCATGTACAACGTCAACAGATGAAAACAAGCAGTATAATAACGGAACAAAATAATTTAAAACAAGAGCCAGAGAAAATACTTTACATTGTATCCGCATTTTTATACAGAATCAATACAGAAACAAACAATCTGTGAAATTAGATACGAGTAACACTTCCGTGGATATTCCATATCATAAGCAAAGAGTCTCAACTAAAAAAAACACTCAAGCGCCCACAGCGAGACGTTTTCAGCCGGGTAGAAATGCTTTGGTGGACACGCGGCCTAAAGCGGAAAACCCTGATATGCGTACATCAACTAAATTCTGTATCATTACCAATGTAAACAGCCTGCGGAGAAGATGACAAGAGGTAGTTTGTGGATATTCCGGGCGAGTAGTCCTTTTTACAGTGAGTGTTTTGTTTAAGTTAACCGCTGTTACAATGGGTGCTTTTGTGAAAAAGTTTTGGTATTTTCCAAACTTGTCTTTTTATTGATGCCTTAATAAATAAAAAAGATTCCTTATATCATGGCATGCGTCGTAAAGTTAACAACAGTATACTGTGATATAGATCGTTATCATGAAATAATAGTTATTTGGTCATATCACCCACTCCTAATTCCAGACCACATCTAACCCTGAGCGTGAGAGCACGTGTGTGTGTGTGTGTTAGTGTGAGTGTCTTACGTCCAGCAGTCTGGTCCATTCCAGCGTGTGATCCACAGAGCTCCAGAGACACACCTGCCTGTCCTGAGCACAGCTGAGGAACAGGTCCTTGAAGGGGTGGGCGGCCAAACCCCACAGCTCATCCGTGTGCCCCTAAAAATAGAGACTCCCATGAAACCGCCTCCACAACTAGGACTTTAGGTAAAGCACATGCATATTAGCTCTGCTTCTGTGTGATTAGTTTTATACACATGATTGTTGAGAACTGTGAAAAGTGCGAACTGAATGAGATACAGTGATTAGCGATGTGTTTACCTGCACTTCCACCTGGAATCCGTCGTTGAAGGTGCCTCTCAGAATGAAGTTGCGTGACGTGCCCACCAGAAACTGCTCCCCCTTGCCCTCGGCTACCGCACGAATGGTGCCGTACTGATCTGGGACCTGAGGAAACGCAAACAGACATTATAGATGTGTTATTTTTTATGTTGCTATAAGAGCTTGTTATGTTTCTGTGTATTATGGTTTACGGGTAACACTTTGTTTTATGGTGATACAGTTACACGTAACAAACTGTACTAGTGTACATAGTAGAACAGTAAATTATGCATAATCACAAGAAACTAACCCTAGAGCAACCCCTAACCCTACAGTAAATAGTAGCACCATGAGTAGATAATGACACTATAACAAAATCACCATACAATAAAATACTGTGTAACTGATTTACTTTGCAATTCGTATTTATTAGTATCATATACACACCAGTTCAAAATGGTTGGGGTCAGTATAAATTTTTTTTAAAGAAATTACAACTTGTATTTATTTCAAGGATGCATTAGGACTTCTGCTGTTCTTTGAACTGTCTATTTATCAAAGAATCCTGAAAAATTATATCATGACTTTCATAAATATATTCAGTAGCACAACTGTTTTCATCATTGATAATATAAGTGTGTGTATGCGTTTGTGTGTGTGTGAGTGAGTGAGTGAGTGAGTGTGTGTATGTGTGGGAGTGAGTGTGTGTGTTTGTGAGAGTGTGTGTTTGTGAGTGAGTGTGTTTGTGTGTCCGTGTGTGTGTGAGTATGTGTGAGTGAGTGTGTGCATGCGTGTGTGTGAGTGAGTGTGTGTGTGAAGGTGTGTGTTAGTGAAAGTGTGTGGGAGTGAGTGTGTGTGTGTGAGTGAGTGTGTGCACGCGTGCGTGTGAGTGTGTGAGATTGTGTGTGAAGGTGTGTGTGAGTGAGTGAGTGAGTGCAAGTGTGTGAGTGAGATTGTGTGTGAGGGTGTGTGTGAGTGCAAGTGCGTGAGTGAGATTGTGTGTGAAGGTGTGTGTGTGCATACGTGTGTGAGTGAGTGTGAGTGTGCAT